>NW_027142404.1:524103-584427 GCF_026170545.1 Melanerpes formicivorus
AACTTACACAATGTGATAGTCTTGGCAGCTTCCCAGGCAGAGAGAAGGGCTCTGCCTTCTGCTGGGGGGCAGGGGGGTGTGGGGGGGGGTGAGGTTGGCTTTCACAGCAGCATTGTAAACTCCTCTCAGACATGTCCTGAACACTTGTGACACATAAAACAGCCTCTCCATGAAGAGAAATTACAGCTGTCAGCTCGCATCGCAGCAGCCTCAGATTTACAGGGCTGGCTGAAAGGACTTGGCCGAGGAACCATTAGTTACTAAAGGTGAAAAGTACAAGCAGATTTATTTAGTGGAAGACATTCATTGCGGGAGAACTGTGTCCTTTTATCCCCTTTATCAGAAAAGTCCTGCTTTCTTACAACCTCCCTCTCATGTTTGCCAGCGTGCCTTGCTATTTGTAAAGGGGCTACAGCCTCGGCTAATTCAACACAGCCACTCCAAGCCCTCGCTAAGATCCAGCTCAACACAGAGCCAGCTGAGCTCCTGTGGTAATCTTGAGCTCTGTATCCAAATCCACTGTGGAGGATGCAGAGGCTCTGGTGCATAAGGAGCAAGGCAGAAGGTTACCTTGAAACAACAGGCTTGGAGTGCTGGGATTCAAAAATAAAACACTGCGGCGCGGCTTTTCGGCATCTGGCGGTCACCAGCGCAGATGTAAGACAGATGCACTCCATCCAAGAGGCAGCACTGAATAGCCCAATCAGGGAAGAAAATCTGAGGAGCTTTTCAGATCTGAGGAGCTCTTTCAGAAAAGATGAATTATTTAATGGCAGACTCAGGGTTTCTGCACCTTAGGCTCCTCAGAATTGTGCAAAGGAAAGAGGTCAGAGCCTCGGCTTGCAGAGACCGGCGGGGATTGGTTTGCCCAGCAAGAAAGTCATGGGGAGAGCATCAGGCCTTTAAAAGCCTGGGGAACCCCAGCCTGGGCCATGTCAGAGAGTGCTCACAGCTGAAGGACAGTCCAGTAGGCTCCTGGTCCCTGCCGCTACGCAAGCTGCCCTGTGCTGTCCCAAGGAGTGCTCCCCTGCCTGCCCCTGAGGAAGGGGCAACAGTTCTGCACAGCCTTAGTAAGATTAACCCTGGAACTGCAACCTCTCAGCACACCAACATGGGAGGTTCTCATCAAGGGCACTACTTGGGCATGCTGGGACCTGTTTGGAGAGCAGCTAGCAGCACAGCCATTGGACTCTTTGTTTGCAAAATACTGCAGATTGCAAACTTTAGCAGTGAAACAAAGCTCTCCCTCTGCTACTGCTAACTACATCTACTTGACTTTCACCTTGAACAAGTCAGCTTCCTCTCCCCTCAACATGATCACCAAGTCCAACCCAGAACCCTACTCTGCAGAGTAAACCAGAGCCCCAAGCACCACAGCCAAAACACCTTCAAACACATCCAGCCTTGGGGACTCCACCACCTCCCTGGGCAGCACATTCCAAGCCCTGACCACTCTGGATGGGAAAAAATTCTTCCTCCTGTCCACTCTGAACCTGCCCTGCTGCAGCTTGAGGCTCTTCCCTCTTCTTCTATGGCTAATGACCTGTGAGAAGAGACCAGCACCAAGCTCTCCACAACCTCCTTTCAGGGAGCTGTAGAGAGCCAGGAGGTCTCCCCTCAGGCCTCCTCTCTTTTCCAAACTAACCATCCCCAGCTCCTTCAGTTGCTCTCCATCAGATTTCTTCTCCAGGCCCTTCCCAGCTTCCTTGCCCTCCTCTGCCCTGGCTCCAGCACCTCCACATCTCTCCTGTCTTGAGGTGCCCAAAACTGGACACAGCACTCGAGGTGTGGCCTCCCCAGAGCTGAGTGCCAGGGGACAATCCCCTCCCTGCCTGCTGCTGGACACAGCATTGCTGATCCCAGCCAGGATGCCTTTGGCTTTCTTGGCCAGCTGGGCACACTGCTGGCTCCTCTTCAGCTGCTTGTCCCTTAGCACCCCCAGGTCCCTTTGTGCCAGCAGCTTTCCAGCCACACTGCCCCAAGCCTGGAGCACTGCTTGGGGTGGTTGTGACCCAAGTGCAGGCCCTGGCACCTTGCCTTTTTGAAGTTCCTCCTGGTAATGTTGTCCATGGATCCAATCTATCCAAGTCCCTGTGTAGAGCCTCCTTGCCCTGGTGCAGAGCAACACTGCCACCCTCCCTTGATGCCATCTGTGAACTCACTGCTGACACACTCTGTGTCTTCATCAAGGTCATCAATCAAGATGTCGAACAGAAGTAGTCCCAACCCTGAGCCCTGAGGAACACCATGGGTGCCCAGCCACCTGCTGATTTAATTGAGAGCAGTAGAGACTCTAGTTGGTGTCTCTGAGAAGGCAATTGCCTATTTCGTAGGCAGCAGTGCATCTTCTGTAGTTGCAGCTGAAGTTAGTACAGGACTCACAGAATCATAGATTGAACTGGTTTGGAGGGGACCTCTAGAGGTCATCTAGCCCCTACACCCTGCAGGGAAAGAGAGACACCCCCCAACTAATTCAGGTTGCTCCGAGCCCTGCCAAGCCTGACTTTGAATGAGAAGCTGACCTTGAGTAGTCACCCTGGTGCTGTACTGTGATGTGCCTTAGCTGTGTGCATAGCATGCAGCCCAGAATGCCAGTCACATCCTGGCTGCAGCAAGAGAAGCAGAGCCAGCAGGGCCAGGGAGGGGGATTCTCCCCCTCTGCTCCACTCTGCTGAGACCACACCTAGAGCACTGTGTCCAGTTCTGGAGCCTCTATTGCAGGAAGGATCTGGAGGTGCTGGAAGGTGTCCAGAGAAGGGCCATGAGGATGAGCAGAGGGCTGGAGCTGCTCTGCTGTGGAGACAGACTGAGAGAGTTGGGGTCTGTGCAGTCTGGAGAAGACTCCAAGGAGATCTTTCTTGTGGCCTTCCAGTATCTGAAGGGGGGCTACAGGATAGCTGGGGAGGGACTTTTGAGGGTGTCAGGGAGGGATAAGACTGGGGGGAATGGATCCAAGCTAGAAGTGGGTAGATTGAGATTGGATGTTAGGAAGAAGTTCTTCCCTATGAGGGTGGTGAGAGAGACTGGCAGAGGTTGCCCAGGGAGGTGGTGAAAGCCTCATGCCTGGAGGTTTTTCCAGGCCAGGCTGGTTGTGACTGTGAGCAAACCTGCTCTAGTGTGAGGGATCCCTGCCCATGGCAGGGGGCTTGGAACTGGATGATTCCTGAGGGTCCCTTCCAACCCTGACAATTCTGTGATTCTATGTGAGTGCCTTGGGCCTCAAGATGGAGATAGCTGTCCTGAAGCAGCATTGTACCTGCACACAGGAGACCCTGCTGCATGCACACACACACACACACAGAGCACCCAGAACAGGAGGGGTCTGCACATCAGGTGGGTTTGTATTGCCTAACAGAACATTGCTTTGATTCTGAATCCCATCCATTTCCTTTTTTTTTTGCAGAAATCCTTCCACCCCAGATTCCTCAGTGTAGCACAAACACTGCATGAGGAAGGCTTCCAGGTAGGAGGCTTCAGTTCTTTAAAGCTACAGAGTTGTCAGATTCTGAAATGTACTCAGCCTGCTGCAAGAACAAAGGACTCTGGAGCTGATTTGGAGATAGAGGGGGGAAAAAGGACAAGAAAGCTGGGGAGGGAGTGATAGGACTGGGGGGAATGGAGCAAAAGTAGAAATGGGTGGATTCAGATTGGATGTTAGGAAGAAGGATTGGATGTGGCACTTGGTGCCATGGTTTAGTCATGAGGTCTGTGGTGACAGGTTGGACTTGGTGAGCTTTGAGGTCTCTTCCAACCTTGGTGATTCTGTGATCCTGTGAATGTGGTGGGTTGAGAGTTCAGCCAGAGTGTTCCAGCACTGTCCCTTTCTTAAAGGCACAGCCTCAAATGGTCACATGTGACAGACTGGAACAGGTTGCCCAGGGAGGTGGTGGAAGCCTCATCCCTGGAGGTTTTTCAGGCCAGGCTGGATGTGGCTGTGAGCAAGCTGCTGTAGTGTGAGGTGTCCCTGGCCATGGCAGGGGGGTTGGAGCTGGATGATCCTTGAGGTCCCTTCCAACCCTGACAATTCTCTGATTCTATTCTGGAAGTCCAACAGGGATCTTTGGAGCTTGTTTGGAGATAGAGGGGGGTGGGGAAAAGATATCCTGAAAGTCCAGCAGGGAATCTCTGGAGCCTATATGGAGACAGAGTAAAGAAAGGGCATTGTGGAAGTTCAACAGGGATCTTTGGAGTCTGTTTGGAGATAGAGGGGAAAAAAAAGACCTTCTGGAAGTCCACTAGTGATCTTTGGAGTTTATTTGGAGATAGAGAAAAGAAAGGGCATTGTGTAAGTCCAACAGGGATCTTTAGCTGAGTGATCCCTGAAGTTTTGATGGTTGTTTGACTGAACACATGTGCCTGCAACAAGGCAACAGCAGCACTGGCTCTAACCTCAGCCTGCAGCCAGGATGTCTTCTTACAAACTCCTTTGAGGTCTCCAAGACACAAATGGCAGCACCAGATGCCAGGTGTGGCAGAAGGGAAGGAAGAGGAAGCCCTTTGTGTGGAGAAGGTCTTTGCAGTGCCTCAGTGATACTCCCAAGCTGCAGACATAGGGAATGTGTGGTAGTGACACCCCTCTGGTAGCTCTTCTGCAACATTTTGTGTTCCTCTTCCTCCTGAAAGGTAACTAACAACTCAGGCACAGGAGACTGGCAGAAGCTTCTTAGTATTAGGTATTTAAGTGCTGTTTTCCTCAGGGGCATCTGTGGAAGTGCTGGATTCAGAGTCCAGCAGTTCAAAAATCAAATTAAAAAGGGCAAATAGAATTTCTGTAAGTGACTGAACTTGAGCACTGCTGAAAGTCCAAGGGGTTTAGGCCTCCCCAAGCCACTGAACTGCTTCTGGATGTGTTGCTACTACTCATAGGATCAGCAAACCACAGAGAACAGAAAATGGGGCAGCTCATGCTGGGCTCTGTATGGAGAGACACTCTTGGGAGGCAGAAGGCCCTCCAAAATCAGCTCTGACAACCAGGCTGTGAGTCAGGTCAGAGCCATGTGAATGAAATGAGGAGTGTGGGTATCAGGAAGCACACAGCAAGGAACTATTTTTTTTCCCTGTTGTTGTTGTTGTTTTTTTTCTCCCTTAACAGCTGTATGCTACAGAAACAACTTCAGAGTGGCTCAGTGCTAATGGTATTCCAGCAATTCCTGTGGCCTGGCCATCGAAGGAAAGCCAGAGCTCCAGCCTCCCTCCAGTCAGGAAGTAAGAGCAACACCTTGTCCAGTTTGTGTTAACATCCAGAGCAGCCAGGGACAAATCACTGGCCCCACTGAGTCTGATGATAGTGATGCAATGGCACCTTGGGTTCAGCCTAAATTGTTTGTTCCAGCTGATTCTGTCTGGAGTCTCCACAGCAGGGACCTTCCAGCCTAGTCCTGGGGCTGCATTCATCACAAAAGTTCAGCCTGGAGAAATGCTCCTGACAAGGTGGGGGTTGGTCTCTGCACCCAGGCAACCAGCACCAGAACAAGAGGACACAGTCTCAAGATGCACCAGGAGAGGTTTAGGCTGGATGCTAGGAAGAAGTTCTTCCCAGCAAGAGAGATTGGCCATTGGGATGTGCTGCCCAGGGAGGTGGTGGAGTCACCATCACTGGAGGTGTTTAGGAAGAGACTGGATGGGGTGCTTGGTGCCATGGGTTAGTTGATTAGATGGTGTTGGGTGATAGGCTGGACTTGATGATCTCAAAGGTCTCCTCCAACCTTGTCTATTCTATTCTTCTCTTCTCTTCTCTTCTCTTCTCTTCTCTTCTTCTCTTCTCTTCTCTTCTCTTCTCTTCTCTTCTCTTCTCTTCTCTTCTCTTCTCTTCTCTTCTCTTCTCTTCTCTTCTCTTCTCTTCTCTTCTCTTCTCTTCTCTTCTCTTCTCTTCTCTTCTCTTCTCTTCTCTTCTCTTCTCTTCTCTTCTCTTCTCTTCTCTTCTCTTCTCTTCTCTTCTCTTCTCTTCTCTTCTCTTCTCTTCTCTTCTCTTCTCTTCTCTTCTCTTCTCTTCTCTTCTCTTCTCTTCTCTTCTCTTCTCTTCGCATTTGGGGTGTCAACCAGGTCAGACAGAAAGTCCATGACTAAGTCCATGACACTTAGCTTCAGTCCTTCAGAGAGTCCCACAGTGCCAAAAGGCCACACAGCCTCTTCCCACCCCTTTGCACTTCTCAGTCACAGCTCTTATCAGATCTTATATCCTTCTTATTTTAGCATTAAGTCTGGGCTGCATCCAAAGCAGCTCTGCCAGCAGAGCCAGAGAGATCCTGCCCCTCTGTTCTGCTCTGCTGAGACCTCACCTGCAGTGCTGTGTGCAGGACTGGAGCCCTCAACACAGGATGGGATCCATCCTAGGGTGCTGAGAGAGATGGCAGATGAGCTGCCAAGCTGCTCTCCATCATTTTCCTCCAGTCCTGGCTCACTGGTGAGGTCCCAGGTGACTGGAAGCTGGCCAATGTGGTCCCCATCCACAAGAAGGGTCGGATGGAAACTCCAGGCCAGTCAGCCTGACCTCAGTGCCAGGGAAAGTGATGGAGCAGATTATCCTGGGGGCAATAACTGCACACCTGAAGGATGGCCAAGGGCTCAGGTCCAGCCAGCATGGATTTAGGAAGGGCAGATCCTGCCTCTCCAACCTGATCTCCTTCTATGATCAGGTGACTGCCTGGTGGATGTGGGGCAGGCTGTGGATGTGGTCTGCCTGGACCTCAGCAAGGCCTTTGACACTGTCCCCCACAGCAAACTGCTGGCTAAGCTGTCAGCCCCTGGCTTGGACAGCAGCTCTCTGAGCTGGGTTAGGAACTGGCTGGAGGCTGAGCCCAGAGAGTGGTGGTGAATGGTGCCACAGCCAGCTGGCAGCCAGGCACCAGTGGTGTGCCCCAGGGATCAGTGCTGGGCCCTGTGCTCTTTAACATCTTCATTGATGATCTGGATGAGGGGATTGAGTCAGTCATCAGCAAGTTTGCAGATGACACCAAGCTGGGAGCAGATGTTGGTCAGTTAGAGGGCTGAAGGGCTCTGCAGATGGACCTCGACAGGCTGGACAGATGGGCAGAGTCCAACAGGATGGCATTCAACAAGTCCAAGTGCCAGGTGCTGCACTTTGGCCACAGCAACCCCATGCAGAGCTACAGGCTGGGGTCAGAGTGGCTGGAGAGCTCCCAAGCAGAGAGGGACCTGGGGGTGCTGGTTGACAGCTGCCTAAACATGAGCCAGTAGTGTGCCCAGGTGGCCAAGAAGTCCCATGGCATCCTGGCCTGCATCAGGAACAGTGTGGCCAGCAGGAGCAGGGAGGTCATTGTGCCCCTGTACTCTGCACTGGTTAGGCCACACCTTGAGTCCTGTGTCCAGTTCTGGGCCCCTCAGTTTAAGAAAGACATTGAGACACTTGAAGGTGTCCAGAGAAGGGCAACGAGGCTGGGGAGAGGCCTTGAGCACAGCCCTGTGAGGAGAGGCTGAGGGAGCTGGGGTTGCTTAGCCTGGAGAAGAGGAGGCTCAGGGGAGACCTCATTGCTCTCTACAACTACCTGAAGGGAGGTTGTAGCCAGGAGGGGGTTGGTCTCTTCTCCCAGGCAACCAGCACCAGAACAAGAGGACACAGTCTCAAGCTGTGCCAGGGGAAGTTTAGGCTGGAGGTGAGGAGAAAGTTCTTCCCAGAGAGAGTTGTTAGCCATTGGGATGTGCTGCCCAGGGAGGTGGTGGAGTCCCCATCCCTGGAGGTGTTCAAGAGGGGATTGGGTGTGGCACTTGGAGCCATGGTCTACTCATGAGGTCTGTGTTGATAGGTTGGACTTCATGATCCTCGAGGTCCCTTCCAACCTTGGTGACACTGTGATACTGTGATATTCTTGCCTTATAATTAAGACACTAAGCTAAAGCAGCAGCCTAAACCCACAACAAATAGTTTTTTAGGGGAGACCTTATTGCTCTCTACAGCTTCCTGAAAGGATGCTGTAGCCAGGAGGGGGTTGGTCTCTTCTCCTGGTCAGCCAGCACCAGAACAAGAGGACACAGTTTCAAGCTGTGCAAGGGGAGGTTTAGGCTGGAAATGAGGAGAAAGTTCTTCCCAGAAAGAGCAAATTGCCATTGGAATGTGCTGCCCAGGGAAGTGATGGAGTCATTGTCACTGGAGGTGTTCAAAGAAGGCTTGGATGTGGCACTTGGAGCCATGGTTTAGTTGTCAGGAGGTGTTAGGTATTAGGCAATAGGTTGGGCTTGATGATCTCTGAGGTCTTTTCCAGCCTACTTGATTCTGTGCCTCTGTGAAATAGAGGCTGAGAGCCCTGGGGCTTTTTAATCTGGAGAAGAGAAGACTGAGAAAGGATCTGATCAATGTTTATAAGTATCTGAGGGCTGGGGGGCAAGAGGGAGGGGACAGGCTCTGCTCAGCTGCACCCTGGGATAGGACAAGTGGCAATGGATATAAACTACAGCACAGGAGGTTCCACCTGAACATGAGGAGGAACTTCCTCACAGTGAGGGTCACAGAGCCCTGGAGCAGGCTGCCCAGAGAGGTTGTGGAGTCTCCTTCTCTGTTGCCTTTCCATCCCTGTCTGGATGTGTTCCTGTGTGCCCTGTGCTGGATTCTGTGCTCCAGCTCTGGCAGGGGGGTTGGACTCAATGATCTCTTTGGGTCACTTCCAACCCCTAACATCCTGTGACCCTGTGAGCCCTCCTGCCTTGAGACATGAGATTGAACTGCAATGGAAGCGTTCAGTGCTGTTTCCCTGCGTGCCTGTGCCATTCAGCACAGACCCCCAGTCACCAGCTCACCCTGTGATACTCTCTGCTGTGTCTCTGCAGGCTGCTAAAGGAGGGGAAAATCGATCTGGTGATTAACCTGCCTGCCAGCAAGGCCGAGTTTGCCCACGACCATTACCTGATCCGCAGGATGGCTGTCGACAGCGGCACTGCTCTGCTCACCAACTTCCAGGTACTTCCCACCTTCTTCTTCCTCCTCCTCAGAGCTTCCCACCACTTGTGATCTTAGATTCCCGTGTTCCTGGGCCCTCATTACCTCAGTCAGATAATGATGTGCCTGGAAAATCGTGGGGACACAACTGTTTGAATGTAAGGGATCCTGCAGGAAGGCTGGAGAGGGGTTTGTCATGAGGGTGCCTAGCAGTAGGACAAGGGGGAATGGTTTGAAGCTGAGGAAGGGCAGGGTCAGACTGGAGCTGATGAAGTTGTTCTTCAGTACAAGAATAGAATAGAATAGAATAGAATAGAATAGAAATAGAATAGAATAGAATAGAGTGGAGTAGAATAGAGTAGAGTGGAGTAGAGTAGAGTAGAATAGAGTAGAGCAGAGTGGAGCAGAGTGGAGCGGAGTGGAATAGAATAGAATAGGATAGGATAGAATAGAATAGAATAGAATAGAATAGAATAGAATAGAATAGAATAGAATAGAATAGAATTGATGAGGTTGGAAGAGACCTTCAAGATCATCGTGTCCAACTCATCAACCAATCCAACCCACCCAAACAGCTAACCCATGGCACCAAGCACCCCATCAACTCTCCTCCTGAACACCTCCAATGATGGTGACCCCCACCACCTCCACTGGCAGCCCATTCCAATGGGGAACTCTGGAACAGGGTGCCCAGGGAGACTGTGGCTGCCCCCCTCCCTTGGGATGCTGAAGGCCAGGCTGGATGAGGCCTTGATCAGCCAAGTCTAGTTGAAAATCATCTCTGCCCATGATGGGGAGGTTGAGTAGATGATGTCTGAGGTCCCTTCCAACCCAAGCCATGCTGTGATTCTGTGAAAATTATCACAGAATCACAGAATTTCAGGGGCTGCAAGGGGCCTCAGACATAGGCTTGGGCTGCAGAGGGGAACAGCAGCTCTCGTGGGAGGGAGCAGTGCTGCCAAAGAAGCCCAGCACAGAGTCACAGAATCACAGAACATGAGGGGCTGGAAGGGACCTCCAAATCTCATCCAGTCCAACCCCCTGCCAGAGCAGCATCACCTACAGCAGGTCACACAGGAACACATCCAGGTGGGGGTTGGAAGATCTCCAGAGGGGGAGACTCCACAACCCCCCAGGGCAGCCTGCTCCAGGCCTCTGTCACCCTCACAGGGAAAAAATTCTTCCTCCTGTTTCCATGGCACTTCCTCTGCCTCAGCTTCCACCACTGCCCCTTGTGCTGGCATTGGGCATCCCCCAGCAGAGCCTGGCTCCAGCCTCTGGGCACTCCCCCTGCACAGCTTTAGCAACAGCAATGAGGTCACCTCTCAGGCTCCTCCTCTCCAAGCTCCAGAGCCCTCAGCTCCCTCAGGCTCTCCTCAGGAGGAAGATGTTCCACTGCCTTCAGAATCTTTGTGGCTCTGCTCTGGACTCAAAGGAGAATAAAAAAACAGAAGAAGAAAAAGAAGAAGTTTTTGAGCCCTGTTCTGCAGCTGGGCTTGTTGCTGTATCATTGCTTTGCTTCAGAGCACACTTCTTGCCCAGGATTGCCTGTCACAGGTTTAAATTATGCATGGGAGCTGTGTGCTTAGTGGGATGTGGTTTTCTGTCCTGGCATGGTCCTTTAAATTTCACAGCAGATTGTAGCTGGGCTTTCTTGAACAGTCCCTGGGGCAATCCAGTTCTAAAGTGCCATCCATGTGGAATTGCTGCCTGTCCTGCTGTAGTCCCCAGCTGCCACTCATCCTGTGCTTATAGCTCCTGACAAACACTTTCACATACTGATAGGGGAAGAGATATTTGGTAATGTAAACTGAGACTCTTGCTGCCATCAGTACCTTACTTCCCCTGAATGTGCTCCAGCTGCCACAAAATTGCCTGGGATCACAGGATCAGAGGATGTTAGGGGTTGGAAAGGACCTCTGAAGATCTTCAGTGCCAACCCCCCTGCCACATCAGGAGCATAGAATCCAGCACAGGTCACACAGGAACACATCCAGACAGGGCTGGAAAGGCTCCAGAGAAGGAAACTCCACAACCCCCCTGGGCAGCCTGCTCCAGGCCTCTGTCACCCTCACAGGGGAAAAATTCTTCCTCCTGTTTCCATGGCACTTCCTCTGCCTCAGCTTCCACCACTGCCCCTTGTGCTGGCATTGGGCATCCCCCAGCAGAGCCTGGCTCCAGCCTCTGGGCACTCCCCCTGCACAGCTTTAGCAACAGCAATGAGGTCACCTCTCAGGCTCCTCCTCTCCAAGCTCCAGAGCCCTCAGCTCCCTCAGGCTCTCCTCATGAGGAAGATGTTCCACTGCCTTCATCATCTTTGTGGCTCTGTGCTGGACAGCTCCCTGAGGTCCTTCCTGAGCTGAGGTTCCCAGAACTGGACACAGTATTTCAGATGTGGAATCAGCAGGGTGGAGCAGGGGCTGAGGGGAACCTCTCTCCACCTACTAACCACAGCCCTTCTAATCCACCCCAGGATGCCATTGGCCTCCTTGGCCACCACAGCACATTGTTGGCTCATGGTCAACCTCCCATCCACCAGGACCCCCAGGTCCCTCTCCCCTTCACTGCTCTCCAGCAGGTCCTCATAAGGGAGATGTTCCACTCCCCCAAGGTCCTGCAGCTGGGTCAGGGCAATCCCAGGCACTGATATAGTCTGGGCAGGGACTGGCTTGAGAGCAGCCCTGAAGAAAAGGCCTTGGGGGTGCTGGGGGAGGAGAAGCTCAGCTGGAGCTTCTGTGCTCTGTGCTGGACACCTCTGAGTCTCTCCATCTGGACAGGCATGCTGCATAGGGCTGGAGCCAGAGCCCTTGCAGTCACCTTGAAATTGGTATTGATTTGGATGACCTCAGGGACTGAACCTGCCCAGGGCAGTTTCCAAGTGACAGTGTAGAAGTGTGGAGCCTCCTCTGTTACTCACCCTGCTGCAGAAGGCTTTGCAATGCTCAGAGCTCCTTTGCTTTGTGTTTTCAGGTGACAAAGCTTTTTGCTGAAGCTGTCAGACACGGTGGGAAATTGGACTCCAGGAGTCTCTTCCACTACAAACAGTTTGACAATGGAAGCTCTGCATAGAAGAACTGCCTGCAGTCTGCCAACTTGCTGTTCCTTGGGCCATGAGAGAGAGTGGATCTCATCCACCTAACCTTCCCTCTGTGTGTGTTATAGCATCTGCACTGATTGTTTTTCCAGCTCACACAAACTAATTCCCAGCCAATGCTTTAATCTCCTGTTGGCAAGCTGTCCTCTTCCTGCTCTCTCCACCACCTCCTCCCCATTTCCATCTAGGATCAGACATCAGTCTCTTACTAGATGAGTAGATCCAGGCACACCACCACAGCAGAGGGGATGAGAAGAGATACAAATAACCCTCCACAGGGGTTGTCCCTACTTGACCTAACCAAGGCTGGTCCTCCTTACAAACACATTCCCTGGGGGCTCTGTCCTCCCAGATCTTCCCCTGATGGGCTGCTAGAGCTGGGCCCCAAATTCCCATGTAGCTTTCTCTTTCCATTGCTGATCATTGAAGATTTTAATGACTTCATATAAGAATTAAATATGCTCCTGACTGACCCAGAGGGGATGCCTGTCATGGGAGAGGATGGCTGCATGGATGTGTGCAGGTGTTCCTTCCAGGTTATGCTTAGCCCTTCATGGATTCTGATTCACCACTCTGAATGCAGGTGGCTGTCCCTGGGTCATGGAGGCTCTCCCTCAGCTCTGTGTCTGGCTTCAAAAGTGAAGAACTCCTCAGTGCCTTCTGTGTGTCACTGTCTGACATTTTCTGCCACGACTGTGGGCATTAAAGTGGAATCCTTGCAAAACAAACTGGAAGTGTTGCAGTGATTTTTACCACTCCCAAGCAAGTGACCCCTTTAGTCTTGCTTCAGCCTCCTCTGCTGCTTATTCAGCTCTGGCAGTGCCTGCAACTTCTGTCCTTGGAGCAGACACCCACTGTGCCACATGGTGCCCACTGTGCCACTCAGCAAGATTGCTGATGACACCAAGCTGTGTGGTGCAGCTGACAGGCTGGAGGGAAGGGATCCATCCAGAGGGACCTGGACAGGCTGCAGAGCTGAGCCCATGACACCCTCATGAGGTTCAACAAGACCAAGGGCAAGGTCCTGCAGCTGGGTCAGGGCAATCCCAGGCACCGATGCAGGCTGGGCAGGGACTGGCTTGAGAGCAGCCCTGAAGAAAAGGCCTTGGGGGTGCTGGGGGAGGAGAAGCTCAACATGAACCAGCAGTGAGCACTTGCAGCCCAGAGAGCCAAGCAGAGCCTGGGCTGCAGCGGGTGCTGGAACTCAGTACCACCCAGCAGTGCTTTTTCTCAAGCTACCAGCACTGAAAGCAGTACCTGTTGGGCTGCACTGGGGAGCAAACCCAGGCTGCTTCTGGCATGCACTCTGAAATCCCTTGGGTTTCAAGAAGCTTTTACTGTAGAGGGAGAGTAAAGGCAGATTGGGAGTCCTGTAGTATTAAAATTAGAATCACAGATTCATGGAATGGTCTGGGCCAGAAGGGACAGCCAGAGGTCATCCAGTTCAACCTCCCTGCAGTCAGCAGGGACATCCCCAACTGGATCAGGTTGCCCAGAGCCATCTCCAGCCTCACCTTGAATCTCTTCAGGGATGTGGCCTCAGCCACCTCCCTGAGCAGCCTCTTCCAGTGTTCCACCACCCTCATGGTGCAGAACTTGTTCCTCACATCCAATCTAAATCTGCTCTGCTCTAGGTTGAAGCCATTGCCCCTGGTCCTGTCCCTGCAGGCCTTTGCAAACAGTCTCTCTGCAGCCTTCTTGTAGCCCCCTTCAGGTCCTGGCAGGTTGCTCTTAAGTCTCCCTGCAGCCTTCTCTTCTCCAGGCTGAACACCCCTGCCTCCCTCACTCTGTCCACATAGCAGAGCTGCTCCAACCCCCTGATCATTTTCATGGCCTCCTCTGGACCCTCTCCATCAGGTCCATGTCCTTCCTGTGTTGAGGGCTCCAGTCCTGCACACAGCACTGCAGGTGAGGTCTCAGCAGAGCAGAACAGAGGGGCAGGATCTGCTCTCTGGCTCTGCTGGCAGAGCTGCTTTGGATGCAGCCCAGACTTAATGCTAAAATAAGAAGGATATAAGATCTGATAAGAGCTGTGACTGAGAAGTGCAAAGGGGTGGGAAGAGGCTGTGTGGCCTTTTGGCACTGTGGGACTCTCTGAGGGACTGAAGCTAAGTGTCATGGACTTAGTCATGGACTTTCTGTCTGACCTGGTAGACACCCCAGCTGCTCTTGTCAGGAGCATTTCTCCAGGCTGAACTTTTGTGATGAATGCAGCCCTGCCTGCTGTGCACAGGCAGAGCTCTGCACTTCTGGAGTAAAGATGTTACTAAACCAAACCCAACAAATCCAACCAACCAAACAGAACCAACCACAGCACCAGAGGCACCTGAAGCCATCCAGTATTCACCCCCTGGGTGAGAGATGGTGGTTAACGAAGCAGCACTCTAAATACATCCTGCACCTCCATTTTTTTTTCCACTGGCAATAAATCCCACTAGCAACTGGTGTCACAGAACTACAGAGTCACAGAGCCACAGAAACATGCAGGGTGGAAATGACCCTCAGCATCACCAAGTCCAACCCAGAACCCTACTCTACAAGGATCACCCCTAAACCACAGCCCCAAGCACCACATCCAAACCACCTTCAAACACATCCAGCCTTGGGGGCTACACCACCTCCCTGGGCAGCACAATCTCAATGCCTCCCTCCTTCCCATGCTGCTTTTACCTAGAACCATAGAATCACAGAATGGTCAGGGTTGGAAGGGACCCCAAGGATCATCCAGTTCCAACCCCCTGCCATGGGCAGGAACACCTCACACTACAGCAGGTTGCTCACAGCCACCTCCAGCCTGGCCTGAAAAACCTCCAGGGATGAGGCTTCCACCTCTAGTAATGGAGAAAACAACATCTTAAGCAACCTCTATTCTCATCTGCTTCATCTCCATTTCACCACTTCTCTTGTGAGCTGAAAATGAAATTAGTGCCCCAGACTGTGACTGCTACAACTTCTGAAATGTTGTGTGGCCTGGATTCTGCCCTTTCCTTTCATTAGTCATCTTCTTAAGTCACTGATGAACAGAAGTCTGTTGGGAACCCATCACTGGTCTGTCTGGCAGGGAGGGCCTCAGTTAATGCAGTATAATGCTGTAAGCCTCAGAGGCAAGAAGGTGGTGGAGAAAGAGCAGCAGGACAGAGAGAATGTTTCTCTTTCTCTTCAGCTGCATGTGTACAGCAGAGCTGGCCAAGAAAGCCAAAGGCATCCTGGCTGGGATCAGCAATGCTGTGTCCAGCAGCAGCAGGGAGGGGATTGTCCCCTGGCACTCAGCTCTGGGGAGGCCACACCTCGAGTGCTGTGTCCAGTTTTGGGCACCTCAAGACAAAAGAGATGTGGAGGTGCTGGAGCCAGGGCAGAGGAGGGCAAGGAAGCTGGGAAGGGCCTGCAGAAGAAATCTCACAAAGAGCAACTGAAGGAGCTGGGGATGGTTAGTGTGAAGCAGAGGAGGCTGAGGGGAGACCTCCTGGCTCTCTACAGCTCCCTGCAAGGAGGTTGTGGAGAGCTTGGTGCTGGTCTCTTCTCACAGGTGATTAGCCATGGAAGAAGAGGGAAGAGCCTCAAGCTGCAGCAGGGCAGGTTCAGACTGGACAGGAGGAAGAATTTTTCCCCATCAGGCGTGGTCAGGGCTTGGAATGTGCTGCCCAGGGAGGTGGTGGAGTCCCCAGGGCTAGATGTGTTTGAAGGTGTTTTGGCTGTGGTGCTTGGGGTTGTGGTTTAGGGGTGATCCTTGTAGAATAGGGTTCTGGGTTGGACTTGGTGATCCTGAGGGTCTTTTCCAACCTGAATGCTTCTGTGTGATTCTGTGAAAGGGGAAGCCCTGACTCCCCAGGGGACAGGTGTGAACCATAAGTGAGGAGCCAGGTGATGGAGCAGTGGGCTGAGAGCCATCAAAGTGCTGTCAGCTTTAAAGGGGGGGCTGCTAGCTGCTGAAAATGGGGAAAGAAAACTGCTGCTTTCAATTCAGGATTCTTAATCAGTGCCAAGCACTTAGCTCCCTGTGTAGGGGGTACTGTGCATCTGAGTACAGATAATCTTTACCTTCCTGTCATTACTTACTTGCAGCAGCTGCAGGTACTTAAACCACAGCTTCTTTGGTGTCCATGGACTCTCCCATAATTAGAGTGGAACTGAGTAGAAAAACACACCAAGGACTGACTGTGTTCTGAGTACTCTGTAATTAGGCAGCAGTGTTAACGTTTTGCTGCTGGTGCTAAATGCTGGAGCCTTCCCCAGTCCTCTCAAGTAGGTGACACTAATGTCTTTCCACATTTAATCAGACCCATCTATATATACTCTGTCTCCTCCTTTGCCTTCATCTCCTTTTAGTGTCTCCTCCCCTTTCCTGGCTGAAGAAAAGAAAACAAAGGCTGCTTCTGAACTGCCTGATGCAAGATGGAACTTTTGACTCCTATCATGGCCAGAAGTAGCCAAGAAGATCATCTTCCAGCTTACCTTCTGCAAACACTGGTGGCCTTCCATGACAGGGTCACAACACGTGGCACTTGAAGCCATGACTTAGGGATGAGGTGCTGGGGGACAGGTTGGACTTGATGATCCCTGAGGTCTTTTCCAACCTTATTGATTCTATGATTCTATGAATAATAGGCTGAGCAACAGACCTGATTTACCTGGACCTGAGCAAAGCCTCTGACGCTACCCCACACCACATCCTGCTGTCCAAACTGGTGCAGGATGGGTTCCATGGATAGACCATTCAGTGGATAAAGAACTGGCCTGATGGCTGCGCCCAAAGGGTGGCTGTCAATGGGTTCATGTCCATGGGGAGTCCCCTCAGGGATCAGTACTGGGACCAGGCTTGTTTAACTTCTTTGTTGGTGACATGGACAGTAGCATTGAGTGCACCCTCAGCACCAAGCTGTGTGGTGTGGCTGACAGCAGGAGGGAAGGGATCCATCCAGAGGGACCTGGACAGGCTGCAGAGCTGAGCCCAGGACAACCTCATGAGGTTCAACAAGACCAAGTGCAAGGTCCTGCAGCTGGGTCAGGGCAATCCCAGGCACCAATACAGGCTGGGCAGGGACTGGCTTGAGAGCAGCCCTGGAGAAAAGGCCTTGGGGGTGCTGGGGCAGGAGAAGCTCAATAGGAGCCAGCAGTGAGCACTTGCAGCCCAGAGAGCCAAGCAGAGCCTGGGCTGCAGCAAGAGAAGTGTGGCCAGCAGGGCCAGGGAGGGGATTCTCCCCCTCTGCTCCACTCTGCTGAGACCTCACCTGCAGCACTGTGTCCAGTTCTGGAGCCTCTATTCCAGGAAGGATCTGAAGGGGCTGGAAGGTGTCCAGAGAAGGGACACAAGGATGAGCAGAGGGCTGGAGCTGCTCTGCTGTGGAGACAGACTGAGAGAGTTGGGGTTGTTCAGTCTGGAGAAGAGAAGGCTCTGAGGAGACCTTCTTGTGGCCTTCCAGTATCTGAAGGGGGCTACAGAAAAGCTGGGGAGGGACTTTTGAGGGTGTGAGGGAGTGATAGGACTGGGGGGAATGGAGCAAAACTAGAAATGGGTAGATTGAGATTGGATGTTAGGAAGAAGTTGTTCCCCATGAGGGTGGTGAGAGACTGGCAGAGGTTGCCCAGGGAGGTGGTGGAAGCCTCATGCCTGGAGGTTTTTTGCAGCCAGGCTGGATGTGGCTGTGAGCAAGCTGCTGTAGTGTGAGGTGTCCCTGCCCATGGCAGGGAGGTTGGAACTGGCTGAGCCTTCAGGTTCCTTCCAACCCTGACAATCCTGTGACTCACTGAATGTTGGTTGGGTTTTTTCCTCAGTAGGGCTTTTCTCCTTTGTGTAATGAAGCTGCAGACACTGCAGGCAAAGGGGTTTAAGTGTCTACAGCTGTAGGGATCAAGGGAGACTTTAAAAGGAATAATAAGAAAAGGAAGTTACAATTGGTATTCTTTGTACCATGCTCATGTCTGCTTGCAAAAGATTCTGCCTTTTGAATGTCTTCTTCATATTAATCTTGGGGAGGATGACAGTGACAGATGAAAGGAGAACACTGTTCAGAGCAAGAGATTTCCTAATCTAGGAGCAGTCAAGAAATCTTATTCATTTTTACTGCCTTGAAAGAGGGGTGATAAAGGGACACAGGAGGTACCAGAGATAGCAGAAAGCACAACTTTTCAGATAAGCACAAGAGAAGGTGGTGAGAGCCCTGATGAAATATGAAAGGGCCTAATTTTTAGTGGCAGAGACAACACTTTCATTCCTCAGCAGTCACTCTGCTGAACCACTCCCTGGAGCCACAGCTCTCCCAGCCTGCCAAGTGCTGGGAACACTGCGGGCTCCATGTCCCAGGAGACACTGCTGAACATTGGGGTCAAGCCCTTTATCCCCTGCATTACCTTCCTGCATTGACCCATCTGCAGTTAACACAACTTAAATTGCTTGGAGATTGCTCATGCTCAGGCAGCCCCTTGCAGAGGTGAGCAGGGAAAAAAAAGCAGTGATAGTTTGGCATGTTGAAAGCAAGGAGAGGAGAAAGACAAGAAGGCAGCCTGGGAGTGCTGGTGGACAGCAAGTTGTGCAGGGGACAGCAATGTGCCCTGGTGGCCAAGAAGGCCAAAGGGATCCTGGGGTGCATTGAGAGGAGTGTGTCCAGCAGATCCAGGGAGGTTCTCCTCCCCCTCTGCTCTGCTCTGCTCTGCTGAGACCTCAGCTGGATTATTGCATCCAGTTCTGGGGTCCCCAGTTCAGGAGGGACAGGGATCTGCTGGAGAGAGTCCAAGGGAGGGCTGCAAGGATGCTGAAGGGACTGGAGCCCTGCCTGGTGAGGAGAGGCTGAGAGCCCTGGGGCTGTTTAGTGTGGAGAGGAGAAGACAGAGGGGATCTGATCAATGTCTATCAATATCTGAGGGCTGGGGGTTAAGAGAAAGGGACAGGGACAGGCTCTGCTCAGTTGCACCCTGTGACAGGACAAGGGACAATGGATGGAAACTGCAACACAGGAGGTTCTACCTCAGCATGAGGAGGAACTTCTTCACTTTGAAGATGACAGAGCACTGGAAGAGGCTGCTCAGAGAGGTTGTAGAGTCTCCTTCTCTGGAGCCTGTCCAGCCTGGTCTGGATGTGTTCCTGTGTGACCTGTGCTGGATTCTCTGGTCCTGCTCTGGCAGGGGGGTTGGACTGAATGAGCTTTGGAGGTCCCTTCCAGCCCTAACATTCTGTGACTCTGTGCTGCCTCTGTCCCAGTCAGATGTGAGGAGCCACTGCAGAGGGTGAGCTCATTCGAGAGCCCGGATGAGGTGGTAAAAGGAGAGAGCACCTCTGGCTCCTGCTGTTCATAGTATTTGTAACACCAAATCGTAGTCAGAGGAACCCTGGACCTTGGGAAGCTTTCAGCAGACATAATCAGTGCTGCTGCTGCCATCTCTGCAAGGGCAGGAGGTGCTGCCATGCTGTATGAAGCTTGTGAGTGCTGCTGCTGTAGCCATCTGCAGGCCATGGAAATCTGCTGTGCTGCAACAGCTGCCAAATGGTGCCCAAAAGCCTCTGTTTGCCTTCTTTCTGCATCTTGATGTCTGCCACTGCACACAGTAATTGATAGGGATTGCTCTGGTTGGGCTATAACATTTGTTTTACCCTTGCACTGAAAGGGGTTTACATGTGAACCTTTCTAATGCACCCTGATTAAAGGGAGTAGATGATGTTTTGTCAGCAGCTAGGTAAGGCCAAACTCTCACTCACCCTCAGCAGGGAAATCTGTTGAATTCTGCAGACTGATAAGAGCAGCTGAGAGAAAATCTTTTAGCTCAAGGGAGCTTGTAAAGATGGAATTGAGAGACAAAAGGCTCTGTGGCAAAGGGTGCTCAAGTTTTATGGCAATGTAGAATCTTAGAATCACAGAACCAACCACGATGGAAAAGACCTCAGAGTTCATCAGGTCCAACCTATTCCCCAATACCTAACACCTCCTGACAACTAAACCATGGCTCCAAGTGCCACATCCAAGCCTTTCTTTGAACCCCTCCAGGGATGGGGACTCCACCACCTCCCTGGGCAGCACATACTCTTTCTGGGAAGAACTTTCTTCTCACCTCCAGCCTGAACTTCCCCTGGTGCAGCTTGAGACTGTGTCCTCTTGTTCTGGTGCTGGTTTCCTAGGAGAAGAGACCAACCCCTTCCTGGCTACAACCTCCCTTCAGGAAGTTGTAGAGAGCAATGAGGTCTCCCCTGAGCCTCCTCTTCTCCAGGCTAAGCAACCCCAGCTCCCTCAGCCTCTCCTCACAGGGCTGTGCTCAAGGCCTCTCCCCAGCCTCGTTACCCTTTTTGGGACATGTTCAAGTGTCTCAATGTCCTTATACCTTGAAGAAAAAGAAGAAGAATAGTTTGGGGATTGCCATGAGCTTGGAAGAATGCTCTGGATCATCTTAAGAGGATCCAAGGGTAGCAAGTTCTGCTGTTTTGCAGGGAGCTGCAAGCAGTGCCAAGACGTCTGGCACCATTTGCTCTCCTAGGGAAAGTTTCTTGTTCTTACAAGATCACAGGGTCAGAGGATGTTAGGGGTTGGAAGGCACCTCTGGAAATCTTCCAGTCCAACCTCCCCTGCCAGAGCAGGACCAGAGAATCCAGCACAGGTCACACAGGAACACATCCAGACAGGGATGGAAAGGCTCCAGAGAAGGAGGCTCCACAACCTCTCTGGGCAGCCTGTTCCAGTGCTCTGGGACCCTCATAGTCAAGAAGTTCCTCCTCATGTTGAGGTGGAACCTCCTGTGCTGCAGTGTATATCCATTACCCCTTGTCCTATCACAGGGTGCAACTAAACAGAGCCTGTTCCCTCCCTCTTCACCCCAGCCTTCAGATATTGATAGACATTGATCAGATCCCCTCTCAGTCTTCTCGTCTCCACACTAAATAGCCCCAAGGCTCTCAGCCTCTCCTCACCAGGCAGGGCTCCAGTCCCTTCAGCATCCTTGCAGCCCTCCCTTGGACTCTCTCCAGCAGATCCCTGTCTGTCTTGAACTGGGGAGCCCAGAACTGGATGCAATATTCCAGGGGAGGTCTCAGCAGGGCAGAGCAGAGGGGGAGGAGAACCTCCCTGGATCTGCTGGCCACACTCTGCTGCATGCACCCCGGGAAAGGTCAGTTTTAAAGGTCAGTTTTAAAGGTCTGTTTTATTTTTAGTGCTATCAAGTGAAGTTTTTTTTAACCTCTATGGATATTTCCCTCCCGCTCCCTCCCCCCTCCCTCCCCCCCCCCGCCCCCATCTCTGCAGAGCTGCTGACGCCAGAACAAAGCCAGTGTCCTGTTGCTGTGCTGATTTCACTCTGCTTTTAGCCTCTGGTGTAAATGATTGCCCAAGATTGCCCATCACGGAGGATCAGCTGCCTTTACAGGAAACAATATTTGCTCTTCCAGCTAGAGACAATCTTTTTCTGCTTTGTTTTTCCGCTGTTTTCACACCCACCCCCCCAGCCCCTGATTTCCTGAGGGTTGCTAAATGCTGCCAAGCTCTTGTCCTTCAAGATCTCTTGTGGTAATGAGACCTCATTAGAGCTTAAAAGGCCCTCTGCTATTCAGTCCTTGAGAGGCATTACCATCCATCCCCTTAGGATGGAACAACTCTTAGGAGTGGGCTGTGTTCTGACTAAGCATCATGGGGCAAGGGCTGAAGTGTTTGCTGCCTTTCATGATTCCTGGGAAACAGAATGGTGGAGGTCCAGCAGTCAATAGGTGACCTTTACCATGCGTCAAAGCTGAGCCTTTAGTCAAGTTTTAAATGCATTGCTGTGGGCAGCTGAAAGCAAATAAATAGTGAGTGCTTACTGTCAGCAAGGCTGAGTGTGCATTACACCCTAAAATAAACACTGGGGTATTTCGTAGTGCTCTTGCAACAGCCATAAAGGCACCAGACTTTAGCTACCTTGCAGCTTAGACTGAGCTGTTGATCCTGAAATGAAAGTAAAAAATCAATGCTGGATCAGGAGCAGTGTGGCCAGCAGGAGCAGGGAAGTCATTCTGCCCTGTGCTCAGCACTGGTTAGGCCACACCTTGAGTCCTGTGTCCAGTTCTGGGCTCCTCAGTTTCAGAAAGATGTTGAGATGCTGGAAGGTGTCCAGAGAAGGGCAACAAGGCTGGGGAAGAGTCTGGAGCACAGGCCTGTGAGGAGAGGCTGAGGGAGCTGGGGTTGCTTAGCCTGGAGAAGAGGAGGCTCAGGGGAGAACCTTTTTGCTCTCTACAACTCCCTGAAGGGAGGCTGTAGCCAGGTGGGGGTTGGTCTCTTCTCCCAGGCAAGCAGCACCAGAACAAGAGGACACAGTCTCAAGCTGTGCCAGGGGAAGTTTAGGCTTGATCTTGGAAAGAAGTTCTTCCCAGAAAGAGAGATTGGCCATTGGGGATGGGCTGCCTGGGGAGGTCGTGGAGTCACCGTCACTGGAGGTGTTCAACACCAGACTGGATGAGGCACTCAGTGCCATGGTCTGGTTGATTACTTAGGGTTGGGTGAGCAGTTGGACTTGATGATCTTGAAGGTCTCTTCCAATGTGCTTGATTCTGTGATTCTGTGATCAGTTGTATCTCATCCAGATACCCAAGCACATGTTACCATCAGCAGCAGTATCTCATGGAGAGCAAACTAGAAGTGGGTAGATTGAGAGTGGATGTTAGGAAGAAGTTCTTCCCTATGAGGGTGGTGAGAGCCTGGCAGAGGTTGCCCAGGGAGGTGGTGGAAGCCTCATCCCTGGAGGTTTTTCAGGCCAGGCTGGATGTGGCTGTGAGCAAGCTGGTCTTGTATGAGGTGTCCCTGGCCATGGCAGGGGGATTGGAAGTTGATGATCCTTGAGGTCCCTTCCAACTCTGACAATTCTATGATTCTATGCAGTTTTCATGTGTCAGAGCATAGTAATGACATTCATCACTTGTTAGGAACAAGTTCTGCACCATGAGGGTGGTGGAACACTGGAAGAGGTTGCCCAGGGAGGTGGTTGAGGCCCCATCCCTGGAGATATTGAAGGTGAGGCTGGATAGGGCTCTGGGCAACCTGATCTAGGTGGGACTGTCCCTGCTGACTGCAGAGGGGTTGGACTGGATGAGCTTTGGAGGTCCCTTCTGGCCCACACCATTGTGTGATTCAAACACAGTGCAAACAAGGCAGGGAAAATAGAGGCTCCTAAGGCCACTTAGTCACAGACCCCAAAGGGCACAGGCAGTAGCGGGGAGGAAGGACTGACATTTAATAGTCACTGGGCAAATTCCAACTGTGTTAGCTTACCTTTGTCAGGAATTGCTTTCTGGTCATTGCTGGTAGCCTCAGAGGCCTACTACCCTCTGAAAGGGCTGGAAGGTATTCTGAGTGCTCTGTAGCTAGCTGGGAAAGGAACAAATGAATGTAGCATCAAAATCATAGAATCATCAGGAGCTTAGCCTGGTGTATTTGCTTGGAGTTACATTTGGGAGATGGAATTTAACGTAGTCTTTGTCTGATGGAGTGTAATCCTTGCCTGGAGGAAAGTAATATTTTTGCCTTATTCTCTTTTTCAAGGACATCCTCAACTAGATCAGGCTGCCCAGGGCATCTCCAGGGATGGGACATCAACCACCTCCCTGGGCAACCTGTTCCAGTATTCCACCACATTCATGGTGCAGAACTTGTTCCTCACATCCAATCTAAATCTGCTCTGCTCTAGGTTGAAGCCATTGTCCCTGGTCCTGTCCCTGCAGGCCTTTGCAAACAGTCTCTCTGCAGCCTTCTTGTAGCCCCCTTCAGGTCCTGGAAGGTTGCTCTTAGGTCTCCCTGGAGCCTTCTCTTCTGCAGGCTGAACACCTCCAGCTCTCTCAGCCTGTCCTTGGAGCAGAGCTGCTCCAAACCCCCTGATTATTTTCATGGCCTCCTCTGGATCTGCTCCATCAGGTTATGATGAAGAGCTTATTAATTTATGAATATGAATTATGAATTATGTAAAAAAATTTATTAGTTATTAACATTATTAATAACAGTTGAATCACTATTTTACGTACAGGTTCGAGTGCACGATTGTGAAATGCGTCCCATAAGTGGCCAATTAGAATATTTACAGAGTTAATTTCTATCCATGGCAGGGAGGCTGCAATTCCGCCGCTTGTCCGCCAGGCGGCGACTCGACAGGACGCTCGCGGCTGCTTAACTCTATACAACGTGTCAGAGGCTGGAACTGGCAATGCGCTGCTGCCAGGGGCGGGTGCTTTGAACTGAGCGTTAGTGAGTGGGAAGCAGGTGGCAGGTGCACTGTGTCCTTTGTTTGTAGCGAGGTGAGTTGCTAGGCTGCGGCAGAGCGGCTGGCAGGCAACCTTCTCCCTCCCGCGGTACTGGAGAGGGGGCAGAACGTAGGCTAGCCGCTAGGCAGGCTCCCCTGGCAGGACTCGGGCACCTCCTTCCGGACGGCAGGGAGTAGTCCTGCGGGGTTGGCCCCACAGGGCCGGCTCCTGGACAGGGTGAGCCCTGCGGCAATGGGCTTCAGGGCCAGTGAGGACGGCCCCGGGGAAGAGGCACGGCTGCACGGAGCAGCGGCTTCCCCTTTGCTTGGCTCGAAGGAGCGGGCAGGACCCTCTCAGAGCGGGTCCTGGCTTTGGAGCACAGGCAGGGAAGGTGCTCTGATTTCCCTGGGGTTCACAGGGCACGGAGCGGCAGCAGCGGCGGCTCCTCTGCTCTCCCGCAGCGGCTCACGGGTCACGCAGGCATGGGGCCTAGGCGCTGCTCCTGCTTCCCGAGCTGACACGCAGGGCTCTGCAGCTCCTCACTCTGCTCCTTAAGGCTGCAGCAGGCGTTTGGAGTGCCGGGCTCGGCCGGACCCTTCCCATCAGCTGGGCAGTCTTACCCTCGGGGGTGCAGTCCTCTTGCAGACACGGCGGGCTCTGCTGCCGACCGCTGGGGGTGGCAGGACAAGGCTGTGGCTGCTCAGGCTTTCAGCGAGGGTCCCTCCTCTGGAGACACTCGGGGCTGAGGCACGACAGGCCTGCCCAGCTGCTGGCTTCTCCTGGTCGTGCAGAGGCTGCTGGTTTGCTTGCATGTGGGACTGAGGAGCCTCACCAGCAAGGAGCCTCATGGGAAAGGCTATGGCACATGGGCAGGGAGCTTGGCAGCTCGAGCAAAGAGAGAGGGGGCAAAGAGCAAGGGCAGCTTGTTTACAGGTTGGGGTAATACAAGCTTCTTGAGGCTGGATTTGGCCAGTGGGCACTCTCATAGCCTATAGACAACGTGGAGCTAGCATGATGCCCACACTCGGCAGCAGCACGAGCATCCCATGCCATGGGTGCATGCAGCTGTTTGCCCTTAGAAGGCAGGTGAGGTTGTTTGTGTTGCCTGGCTGATGCCTTGGCCTTTGTTGCCCTCAGGAAAGGAGGGGGATGTGTCCACCCAGGCTGGGACAAGTTTCAGTCTCTGGGGCATAATTCTGGGCATATGTGCCTTCACTACATAGGTCCATATCCTTCCTGTGTTGAGGGCTCCAGACCTGCACACAGCACTGCAGGTGAGGTCTCAGCAGAGCAGAGCAAAGTGGCAGAATCACCTCTCTGGATCAGCTGGCAAAGCTACTTTGGATGCAGCCCAGGCTGCCCTTGGCCTTCTGTGCTGCAAGCTCACCCTGCCTGCTCATGTCCAGCTTCTCATCCACCAGCACCCCCAAGTCCTTTTCCTCATGCCCTCCTCATGCACGTCAGACAGGCTGGGATATGCCACTGGGCCTGGAGGGCAGGGAATTCAATTTCTGCTGGAAATTGCAGCAGCATCTGGTGCAGGAAGGAAGTGAATATGGGACACGACCACAGCAGCACGGAGCAAGAGTCACCAGGGTTGTGCTATGGTCTGGGTTGCCACAACTGTTACTGCCCAGCTGGAGCTCTCACCTCAATCAGTGCATAAGAAAAGAGCCACTTGCACTTGCTGTTGTTACAAGCAGGTACCTGAGATGAGGCTGGAGACATCCAGCTGTTCTGAGATGAAAATGCCTCTGAAACCTCAGCAGAGAAGAGAATGTCCCTGGTATAAAAGCACAGCCAAGAGTTCCTCAGGGATTGCATTCCTGTCCTTTGGGATCCAAGCTGAGCACGAGATCTGTGTGCCTTACACCAGTGTGAGCCCAGCATCCTTAACGGAAAGCTGATTTTTAAAGGCATTGACTGCAGGAAAATGAGCCTCAGCAAACTGCTCACTATCTGCCATCAAGAAAAGCCTCTTAACAGTAATCGTTGGGGTTGTAGGTTTCAAAGAACCTGTAGAATTAGTGGCTTCCACACTAGCTCTGGGGGCTCACCGCTGGCTTTAAATTGGAAGGGGCTTTTCATCAGGATGCCTTCATTTACCATCAGCCCTTTCTGTTGCATTCTTTGCCAGAGGAAAATCCATCACGAAGGCTGGTCGCTCTGAGGAGCAACTACAAAGCTGTGACTCGGAGAGGGGACCTGGGGGTTCTGGCTGACAGGTGACTCAACATGAGCCAGCAGTGCCCAGGGGGCCAAGAAAGCCAATGGCATCCTGGCTTGGATCAGAAGCAGGGTGGGCAGCAGGGACAGGAGGTGACCATCCCCCTGTGCTCAGCACTGCTGAGGTCACACCTGGAGTGCTGTGTTCAGCTCTGGGGCCTCACTCCAAGAAGGATATTGAGGGTCTGGAGCCTGTCCAGAGAAAAGGAAAGAAGGCTGGAGAAGGACCTGGAGCACTGGGGCTAGAGCAGGGGCTGAGGGAGCTGGGGGTGTTCAGACTGTTGTGTCTTGTCATCCTGTTTATGTGCTGTCCTCTTCCTCTTTGTCTCCTTCTCCTTCTCCTCCTCCTCCTCCTCCTCCCTCTCCCTCTCCCTCTCCCTCTCCCTCTCCCTCTCCCTCTCCCTCTCCTCTCCCTCTCCCTCTCCCTCTCCCTCTCCCTCTCCCTCTCCCTCTCCCTCTCCCTCTCCCTCTCCCTCTCCCTCTCCCTCCCCCTCCCCCCTCCCCCTCCCCCTCCCCCCTCCCCCTCCCCCTCCCCCTCCCCCCTCCCTCCCCCTCTCCCTCCCCCTCCCCCTCCCTCCCCCTCCCCCTCCCCCTCCCCCCTCCCCTCTCCCTCCTCCCTCTCCCTCACCCTCTCCCTCTCCCTCTCCCTCCTCTTCCTCCTATTCCTCCTCCTCCTCCTCCTCTCCTCCCTCCTCATCCTCCTCCTTCTCCTTCTCCTTCTCCTTCTCCTTCTCCTTCTCCTTTCTCCTTCTCCTTCTCCTTCTCCTTCTCCTTCTCCTTCTCCTTCTCCTTCTCCTTCTCCCTTCTCCTTCTCCTTCTCCTTCTCCTTCTCCTTCTCCTTCTCCTTCTCCTTCTCTTCTCCTGTTATGCCTTCATTTTTATCCTCTGCTGTGCCATTCTCTTGCATTTTCCTCTTCATTTGCATCATTCTCTTCATGTCAAAGAGTATGAGGAGGAAGAGGAAGAAGAAAAGGTAGCTCTTCTTCTTTCTCCTCTTCCTCCTCTTGTTCTCCTTCCTCTTCTTCCTCCTCTTTTTCTTTACTGAGGTATCAGAATTCCCAGGCTTGATTCCTTTGAGACCACACACAGACACACGGAATCACCAAAGTTGGAAGAGACCTCGAGGATCATCGAGTCCAAGCTGTCACCACAGACCTCATGACTAAACCATGGCACCAAGTGCCACATCCAATCCCCTCTTGAACACCTCCAGATCCATGTTGGAGCTGAGACGGCCATCCAGTTCCCTGAGCTTCACCTGAAAGTAGGTTGTTGCATTAGAATAGAATAGAATAGAATAGAATAGAATAGAATAGAACAGAACAGAACAGAACAGAATAGAACAGAACAGGTTGGAAGAGACCTTTGAGATCATCGAGTCCAACCTATCACCCAACACCACCTAATCAACTAAACCATGGCACCAAGCACCCTGTCAAGTCTCCTCCTGAACACCTCCAGTGATGGTGACTCCACCACCTCCCCAGGCAGCACATTCCAATGGGCAATCACTCTCTCTGTGTAGAATTTCCTCCTAACCTCCAGCCTAAACCTCCCCTGGTGCAGCCTGAGACTGTGTCCTCTTGTTCTGGTGCTGCTTGCCTGGGAGAAGAGACCAATCTCTGCTTGGCTACAATCTCCCTTCAGGGAGTTGTAGAGAGCAATAAGGTCACCCCTGAGTCTCCTCTTCTCCAGGCTAAGCAACCCCAGCTCCCTCAGCCTCTCCTCACAGGGCTGTGTTTCCAAACCCCTCACCAACTTTGTTGCCCTTCTCTGGACACCTTCCAGCAAGTCAACCTCCTTCCTAAACTGAGGGGCCCAGAACTGGACACAGGACTCGAGGTGTGGCCTAACCAGTGCAGTGTACAGGGGCAGAATGACCTCCCCTGCTCCTGCTGGCCACACTCTTCCTGATGCAGGCCCAGGATGCCATTGGCCCTCTTGGCCACCTGGGCACACTGCAGGCTCATGTTCAGCCTACCATCGACCAGTACCCCCCCAGGTCCCTCTCTGCCTGGCTGCTCTCAGCCACTCTGACCCCAGCCTGTAGCACTGCCTGGGGTTGCTGTGGCCAATGTGCAGAACCTGGCACTTGGATGTGTTCAATCTCCTGCCCTTGGACTCTGCCCATCTGTCCAGCCTGTCGAGGTCCCTCTGCAGAGCCTCCCTACCCTCCAGCAGATCAACTCCTGCCCCCAGCTTGCTGTCATCTGCAAATTTACTGATGATGGACTCAATGCCCTCATCCAGATCATCAATGAAGATGTTAAAGAGCATGGTGTATGATACACAACACTACAGCACTGCTGGCAGTGTGACTTCACTCCTGGTATGTATTTTTAGAAGATTAGAGTGCTTCAGAGGATGCTTTTATGACAAGGAGCTGTTTTGTCTCAAGGAAGCATTCTGCTCTGGGGGAAAAAAAATCTGATGCAATTTCCCCACCCTTGTGATTATAGGAATTGGAGAGTATTGTGACCTGGGGAGAACAGAACCCTTAGAAACCAAGGAGAAGGAGAAGGAGAAGGAGAAGGAGAAGGAGAAGGAGAAGGAGAAGGAGAAGGAGAAGGAGAAGGAGAAGGAGAAGGAGAAGGAGAAGGAGAAGGAGAAGGAGAAGGAGAAGGAGAAGGAGAAGGAGAAGGAGAAGGAGAAGGAGAAGGAGAAGGAGAAGGAGAAGGAGAGGGAGAAGGAGAAGGAGAAGGAGAGGGAGAAGGAGAAGGAGAAGGAGGCTTTGGGCTTTGCTTTTCTCCCTCTGACCTGGTGGCTTCTGTGTTTTGACTTCTGTAAGGCACAGTGGGGTGGAGAGGGAGCAGGTGTAGCTGTGCAGATTTTGGACCCCTTTGTCCCCAGGAGGAAGACAAAGTTATGGGGTGGGGGGGAGGAGTGGGGGGAACTGTGCTGTTGTTGTCTATGTTGTTAAGTACTTATTTATGTTGTTAAGTACTTATCTATGTTCATATACCTTGTACACCTTTACTGTTTCTGTGCTTTCATAGTTAGTCTCTTTTGTAAACACAATTCCATTGTTGCTTCCAAATTCTGTATCTGTCCAGTTTTGGAGCCTCTGTGCCAGGAAGGATCTGGAGGTGCTGGAAGGTGTCCAGGGAAGGGCCACAAGGATGAGCAGAGGGCTGGAGCTGCTCTGCTCTGGAGACAGACTGAGAGAGTTGGGGTTGTTCAGTCTGGAGAAGAGAAGGCTCTGAGGAGACCTTCTTGTGGCCTTCCAGTATCTGAAGGGGGCTACAGGAAAGCTGGGCAGGGACTCTTGAGGGTGTCAGGGAGTGATAGGACTGGGGGGGATGGAGCAAGACTAGAAATGGGTAGATTGAGATTGGATGTCAGGAAGAAGTTGTTCCCCATGAGGGCGGTGAGAGACTGGCAGAGGTTGCCCAGGGAGGTGGTGGAAGCCTCCTGCCTGGAGGTGTTTGCAGCCAGGCTGGATGTGGCTGTGAGCAAGCTGCTGTAGTGTGAGGTGTCCCTGGCCATGGCAGGGGGGTTGAAACTGGATGATCCTTGAGGTCCCTTCCAAACCTCACATTTCTGTGATTCTAGGAAATTTGCTCTTTCAGGCAGATTTCCAAAAAACAGTTGTTGTGGGAAAGGGGAAAATCCAATCCAACCCAAACCACTGCCACAGGGAAAGTCACCACTGTCTCTCCAGCTCTGAGACACAGCAGCAGGCAAGAGCACTTTGCTCTGTATAAACAGGGGCCCTGGAGTGCAAGTAGTGTAGACACAGATAATTTGTGGGGACAGTTTCCAATCCAGCTGAATTAGTTGACATATGTTGAAATATTGATAAGAAGAGTTTCATTTGCATGTGTTAAGGACAGTGAGGAATGCCCTCAAGTGCTCAGTTCAGCAGCTGATGTGCCTTATTTCAAGTGGGACAGGGATCTGCTGGAGAGAGTCCAAGGGAGGGCTGCAAGGATGCTGAAGGGACTGGAGCCCTGCCTGGTGAGGAGAGGCTGAGAGCCCTGGGGCTGTTTAGTGTGGAGAGGAGAAGGCTGAGAGGGATCTGATCAATGTCTATCAATAGCTGAGGGCTGGGGGTCAGGAAGGAAGGGACAGGGACAGGCTCTGCTCACTTGCACCCTCTGATAGGACAAGGGACAATGGAAGGAAACCACAGCACAGGAGGTTCTACCTCAATATGAGGCAGAACTTCTTCACTGTGATGCTCCCAGAGCCCTGGAGCAGGCTGCCCAGAGAGGTTGTGGAGTCTCCTTCTCTGGAGCTTTTCCATCCCTGTCTGGATGTGTTCCTGTGTGACCTGTGCTGGATTCTGTGGTCCTGCTCTGGCAGGGGGTGTTGGACTGGAAGATCTCCAGAGGTGCCTTCCAACCCCTAACGTCCTCTGATCCTGTGATCCTTTGATACTTGAGGTGCTTTGCTAAGGAATTGCTTCAGGAAGCCTAAGAGATTACTCTCTGTAGTGAACCTTCAAAGGCTGTACTGGTAAAATACATATTTACAGCATTTTGCAATTAGCAGCACCATTCATCAATTTGTTTGCAGCTGAAGGGCATTACAGCCCAAAGCTCCCTGCTCTAGGATGCCATGATTTATGTTAGCCTTCTCTGGAGGGAAATATTTGGGGGAAGCTGGCTGATGAGCTCATCTAGTCTGCCTGATGAATGGCTTTCTCCCATGCCCCCTTGAGGTGGGTTGACATTACTCCCCAACTAATTGCAGCTTTACCTCCTGAACCATAGAATCATAGAATTGTTAGGTTTGGAAGGGACCTCAAGGATCATCCAGTTCCAACCCCCCTGCCATGGCCAGGGACACCTCACACTACAGCAGCTTGCTCACAGCCACAGCCAGCCTGGCCTGAAAATCCTCCAGGCATGAGGCTTCCACCACCTCCCTGGGCAACCTCTGCCAGTCTCTCACCACCCTCATGGGGAAGAACTTCTGCCTAACATCCAATCTCAATCTACCATCTTCTAGTTTTGCTCCATTGCCCCCACCCCCAGTTCTATCACTCCCTGAAACCCTCAAGAGTCCCTTCTCAGCTTTCTTGTAGCCCCCTTCAGATACTGGAAGGCCACAAGAAGGTCTCCTCAGAGCCTTCTCTTCTCCAGACTGAACAATCCCAACTCTCTCAGTCTGTCTCCACAGCAGAGCAGCTCCAGCCCTCTGCTCATCCTCATGGCCCTTCTCTGGACACCTTCCAGCACCTCCAGATCCTTCCTGGAACAGAGGCTCCAGAACTGGACACAGTGCTCCAGGTGGGGTCTCAGCAGAGTGGAGCAGAGGGGCAGAATCCCCTCCCTGGCCCTGCTGGCCACACTTCTCTTGCTGCAGCCCAGGCTGTGGTTGGCTCTCTGGGCTGCAAGTGCTCACTGCTGGCTCCTGTTGAGCTTCTCCTCCCCCAGCACCCCCAAAGCCTTTTCTCCAGGGCTACTCTCCAGCCATACCCTGCCCAGCCTCAGGGCTTGGGTTTGCCCTGTCCTAGCTGCAGGACCTGTGGTTTTTTTTGTTTCTTTTGGTTTGTTTTGTCTAAACAGCAATAAAAAATAAAAAAGTGTGAGAAAATCTCCAAAGTAATTTTTTTCAGGATCATTTTTTGTTTATACTTGTATTAAGAAAGCATCAAGAAAGCAGCTCCAAAAAAAAAACCACCACCCAGAGTCTCCTCACCATAACAGGGGGGCAGCAAACAGTGCCACTGTGGTAAATGTAACCATTCATTGCTCAATAAATTACCAATTTATACTTCTGAATGGGGGCAATAAAAAGAGATAAAAAGGACAGAAGAAGGAGGAAAACTTGGGAGGTTTATGTTTACTGCCAGGCATTTGGGTTTATGTTTATCTCATGGAAAGTAACTCCATATATCATCGTAATTGACTCCCCCAACTGCCTTTGAAAATGAAACAGCAACCAAAAAAAAAACCAAGAAGAGGTTTTACTACAGTGGAGCAGCATCTTGTGCTTGAGAAAACCCTGCATGGGGTGTCTGCTGTTTTGAATCAGTGTTTTAAGCTATTCACAGTGTTCTTATTTTGTGGTTCATTGGTGGCGGAGAGCAAGCAAGGTCACAGCTGGTGCTGCTCTCTTCTCACAGGTCATTAGCCACAGAACAAGAGGGAACAGCCTCAAGCTGCAGCAGGGCAGCTTCAGACTGGACAGTAGAGAGTGGTCAGGAATTGGAATGTGCTGCCCAGGGAGGTGGTGGAGTCCCCAGCCCTGGATGTGTCTAAAGATCCCTTAGATGTGGTGCTTGGGGATATGGCTTAGGGGTGGCCCTTGTAGGGTAGGGTTCTGGTTTGGACTTGGTGATCCTGAGGGGCTTTTCCAACCTGTGATAAATAGGAGCAAAATGCTTATTGTTCCCTTAAACCCCAAAGAAGCCCTCACTGATCTACCAGCACTCCAGAAAAAATGAATTGTGGAAATCCAGGCTGGATGAGGCTCTGGCCAGCCTGATCTAGTGTGGGGTGTCCCTGCCCATGGCAGGGGGGTTGGAACTAGATGATCCTTGTGGTCCCTTCCAACCCTGAATGATACTATGATACTATGATACTATGAAATCTATGGAGTGAAGCCTTCTCCCCACCCTACTTGCTTCTAGGTACTGGTTCAATACATTTTTAACAGCAGTGATTCATAGGCAGCTCTTTCACATCCCTCCTGACCAGACATTTTGATGCACCATGCTTTTAAGGGATCACCTTAGCATTACTGTGTCCAATTCTGGAGCCTCTATTGCAGGAAGGATCTGGAGGTGCTGGAAGGTGTCCAGAGAAGGGCCATGAGGATGAGCAGAGGGCTGGAGCTGCTCTGCTGTGAGGACAGACTGAGAGAGTTGGGGTTGTTCAGTGTGGAGAAGAGAAGGCTCCAAGGAGACCTTCTTGTGGCCTTCCAGTATCTGAAGGGGGCTACAGGAAAGCTGGGGAGGGACTTTTTAGGGTGTGAGGGAGTGATAGGACTGGGGGGGATGGAGCAAGACTGGATGTGGGTAGATTGAGATTGGATGTTAGGAAGAAGTTTTTCCCCATGAGGGTGGTGAGAGACTGGCAGAGGTTGCCCAGGAAGGTGGTGGAAGCCTCATGCCTGGAGGTTTGAATAGAATAGAATAGAATAGAATAGAATAGAATAGAATAGAATAGAATAGAATAGAATAGAATAAACCAGGTTGGAAGAGACCCTCAAGATCATCACGTCCAACCTATCATCCAACACCACCTAATCAACTAACCCATGGCACCAAGCACCCTATCAAGTCTCCTCCTGAACACCTCCAATGATGGTGACCCCACCACCTCCCCGGGCAGCCCATTCCAATGGGCAATCACTCTCTCTGTGTAAAACTTCCTCCTGACCTCCAGCCTAATACTCGGTCTCAAATAAGACCAAACAATAGCGCTCTCTTATTCCATCAACATCATCTTGGCTACAGTATCTTTTTTATCTTGGATGTATCGGGATTCTTGATTAGAAATAGGACCACAGTCCTTTTGTCATTCCTCTTTGTTTACCCATTATTTTTCAGGCCAGGCTGGCTGTGGCTGTGAGCAAGCTGCTGTAGTGTGAGGTGTCCCTGGCCATGGCAGGGGGGGGGTTGGAACTGGGTGATCCTTGAGGTCCCTTCCAACCCTGACAATCCCCTGCTCCTGCAGCAGGAAAGCAGGACACTCGGGCAGCTGGAATTGTGCGTTCTTCAGTCACGTTGCACAACAAAACCCAAGTTTTGCTGCTGATCTATTTTGGAAACCGCTTTTGTGGCAGTTCCCCTTTGAGTCAGTCAGTAAAGCAGCAGATGGGATTGTGGCAGGCCATAAAAAACCCTGCTACTCCTCTAAGGACTTTAATTACTCACCTCATTACAGGTTGACCAAGGGAGCTTGGCAGCGATGCCAGCCCCCGGCGCAGCTGCGGAGGATTTATCTTTCCTCAATGATGAGTGGAAAAGGCTGTAAAAATATTGTACAAGGTTGGCTAATAAACTGTGTTTTATTAGCCACAGTCATTATGAGTGTGTACAAGCTGGTGTGCTGATAGGCATGTTGATGAGAGAGCGTGGCTTAATTGCAACCATTCTGGGATTGCAAAACAAAGGAGAGAAAGCCAGGAGCTGGCAAACATGGCGCAGGCATATGTCAGGTCAAGATTGATAGCCAGAGAGTGAGCAGCTAGCTTGGCAGCAGGTACTTTAAATGGTTACAGTGCTGCCCTCATCAAGTCATTTGTGGCTTGTTCAGAGCAGATTGATAGTGCAGTGATTGTGGGTGTTCGTGGCTGGGAAGGAAGTTTGTGTGCTTTGGCCATGGGTCTCCTTGGAGCAGCATAGAATCATAGAATTGTTAGGGTTGGAAGGGACTTCAAAGCATTTCTTCCTCACATCCAACCTCAACCTCCCCTGGTGCAGCTTGACACTGTGTCCTGTCCTTCTCTCACTGGTTGCCTGGCAGAAGAGACCAAACCCCACCTGGCTACAACCTCCCTTCAGGTGGTTGTAGGCAGAAAGAAGGTCTCCCCTGAGCCTCCTCTTCTCCAGGCTAAGCAACCCCAGCTCCCTCAGCCTCTCCTCATAGGGCTTAGTCCCTCATCAGCCTTCTTGTAGCCCACTTTAGATACAGAATCACAGAAGCCTTACTGCAGAGGGGGTTGGACTGGATCACAGGATCAAAAGATGTTAGGAGTTGAAGGAGACCTCTGCAGATCATTGAGTCCAACTCCCCTGCAGGATCAGGACCATAGAATCCAGCACGGGTCACACAGGAACACATCCAGACGGGGATGGAAAGGCTCCAGAGAAGGAGGCTCCACAACCTCTCTGGGCAGCCTGCTCCAGGGCTCTGTGACCCACACAGTGAAGAAGTTCCTCCTCTTGTTGAGGTGGAACCTCCTGTGCTGTAGTTCATATCCATTACCCCTTGTCCTATCACAGATTGCCCTTTGGATGACCTTTGGAGGTCTCTTCAAACCAAGACCATTCTATGATTCTGTGATTGGATGACAGTAGGGCATTGTATGATAACAATTCCTCCTTTCAGGTGTGTATGCTCTCCTGGAGAGTGAGTGAGTGAGGACAGGGCTTTGTCTGTGTGAAAAAGCTCTGTACCAAAGGACTGGGGGATGCACCCCTGTAAACACTGCTGGTCTTCAGGAAGTATCAATCCGGTGTGACCCTGGCTGGTGGGTGCAGCAACCTTCCCTCTCTGTCTGCTGCTCCAAATTTCAGACATGGCTGGGGACTACTGAGCAACCTTGAAGCTGGTGGTCTGCTTAGATCTGAAATCCTTCCCCCAGCACTATCCCTGCTCAAAATTCCAAGCTATGCAACAGTCACTTCCTCACAGATTTTTGGCTTTTTCACGTTGCTCAAGTGCAGCCTTTTCATCACATCCCATATGTTCTGATCACTTTCTGGCAATTTGTGTTATTCTGAATAGCTCCAGTTCAGCCACACTTTACATAACCACTACCCAGATAATGCCTTCATAATGACCACTTCCCCCAGAGAAACACAATTAGATCTTCCTCCCCTCCCCCTGCCCTCCCCCCTCCCACCCCCCAAGTCCCCACCTCCCCCATTTCTGCCAACTGCAGTTGAGTTTGCCACAGAGCCAGATGTGGGCCAGCTATTGTACTAGTGCAGATGGGTGGGAGCCACAAAAGCCTGCACTGGAAAATAAACCAACCCTCTAGGCAGGAGCTTTGGTTTGCTTCTTTCCTTTGCTCTGCTGCAGGGCTGCCTGCTGAATGAAGTGGACAGAAGAACTTGTCTGACTCTCAGCCTTTTGCACAAGCTTGAAGGGACATAGTTCCAAAGGGTTTGTGGAAAACTAGAAGGTTTGCATTTAGACAGGACTACAGACAAGAAATAGGCTGGGCCCCATGCTCATTAATATCTTTATTGATGATCTGGGTGAGGGCATTGAGTCCATCATCAGTAAATTTGCTGATGACAGCAAGCTGGGGGCAGGAGTTGATCTGCTGGAGGGTAGAGAGGCTCTGCAGAGGGACCTCGACAGGCTGGACAGATGGGCAGAGTCCAAGGGCAGGAGATTGAACACATCCAAGTGCCAGGTGCTGCACATTGGCCACAGCAACCCCAGGCAGTGCTACAGGCTGGGGGCAGAGTGGCTGGAGAGCAGCCAGGCAGAGAGAGCCCTGGGGTGCTGGTCAATGGCAGGCTGAACACGAGCCTGCAGTGTGCCCAGGCAGCCAGGAGGGCCAATGGCATCCTGGCCTGCATCAGGAAGAGTGTGGCCAGCAGGAGCAGGGAGGTCATTCTGCCCCTGTACACTGCACTGGTTAGCCTGCACCTTGAGTCCTGTGTCCAGTTGTGGGCCCCTCAGTTTAGGAAGGAGGTTGACTTGCTGGAAGGTGTCCAGAGAAGGGCAACAAAGCTGGGGAGGGGTTTGGAACACAGCCCTGTGAGGAGAGGCTGAGGGAGCTGGGGCTGCTTAGCCTGGAGAAGAGGAGGCTCAGGGGTGACCTTATTGATCTCTATAACTACCTGAAGGGAGGCTGTAGCCAGGCAGAGGTTGGTCTCTTCCCCCAGGCAACCAGCACCAGAACAAGAGGACACAGTCTCAAGCTGTGCCAGGGGAGGTTTAGGCTGGATATTAGGAGGAAATTCTACACAGAGAGAGTGATTGCCCATTGGAATGTGCTGCCCAGGGAGGTGGTGGAGTCACCATCCCTGGAGGTGTTCAGGAGGAGACTTGACGGGGTGCTTGGTGCCATGGGTTAGTTGATTAGGTGGTGTTGGATGATAGGTTGGACACAATGATCTTGAAGGTCTTTTCCAATCTAGTTTATTGTATTCTATTCTCACCTGGTGAATTGTTGTCTTCAAGGGATTGCCTGGACCATGGGCTTACTTTGGCCATACCTATGCATTTCACTTTGAAGGTGATTTGAGTCCATTTACACTACAACCTGGGCATCCAGGATGGATAAGTGCTGGGGAACATGAGAGATGCTACCACAAGAATTAGCCAGTAGCTTTGGCACCAGTTGGCAGGCCACTGCAAGTTGTGTAGGCAGCATACTGGCAGTGGGTTATGTTGGTTGCTTGCATTGTCAACATTCTTCTAAATTCTGTAGTCTTTGAAAGTGCTGCATTCCAAAAAGTGGTACTCAGTGTGGTGCAGCTAGCAGCTACTATCTACAACTTACTGACCCCCAAAGCTAATGTGCCTGCTGGATAAAGCCCTACTGCCCTGTGATTCAGTAGAAGGTGTGCATCAGACCTCTTGTCCTGAGCCTGCAGAGAAAGGATCAGGGATGTCCTTGTTCCTGCTTTCCTGCAGGCTACCCTAAGCTCTGTGATATGGGGAGATCTCAGGAAAAGGGGAACACACAGAATCAGAGAAAGCATCTAGTTGGAAGAGACCTTTAACATCTTTAACATCTTCATTGGTGATCTGGATGAGGGGGTTGAGTCAGTCATCAGCAAGTTTGCAGATGGCACCAAGCTGGGAGCAGATGTTGGTCAGTTAGAGGGCTGAAGGGCTCTGCAGAGGGACCTCGACCGACTGGACAGATGGGCAGAGTCCAACAGGATGGCATTCAACAAGTCCAAGTGCCAGGGGCTGCACTTTGGCCACAGCAACCCCATGCAGAGCTACAGGCTGGGGTCAGAGTGGCTGGAGAGCTCCCAAGCAGAGAGGGACCTGGGGGTGCTGATTGACAGCTGCCTGAACATGAGCCAGCAGTGTGCCCAGGTGGCCAAGAAGGCCAATGGCATCCTGGCCTGCATTAGGAATAGTGTGGCCAGCAGGAGCAGGGAAGTCATTGTGCCCCTGTACTCTGCTTTGGTTAGGCCACACCTTGAGTCCTGTGTCCAGTTCTGGGCCCCTCAGTTTAGGAAGGACATTGAGAGACTTGAAGGTGTCCAGAGAAGGGCAACAAGGCTGGGGAGAGGCCTTGAGCACAGCCCTGTGAGGAGAGGCTGAGGGAGCTGGGGTTGTTTAGGCTGGAGAAGAGGAGGCTCAGGGGTGACCTCATTGCCCTCTACAACTACCTGAAGGGAGGTTGTAGCCAGGAAGGGGTTGGTCTCTTCTCCCAGGCAACCAGCACCAGAACAAGGGTACACAGTCTCAAGTTGCACCAGGGGAAGTTCAGGCTGGAGGTGAGGAGAAAGTTCTTCACTGAGAGAGTTGTTCACCATTGGAATGTGCTGCCCAGGGAGGTGGTGGAGTCCCCATCCCTGGAGGTGTTCAAGAGGGGATTGGATGTGGCACTTGGTGCCATGGTCTAGTCATGAGGTCTGTGGTGACAGGTTGGACTCGATGATCCTCGAGGTCTCTTCCAACCTTAGTTATACTGTGATCCTGTGTGATACCATGTAACCTCCAAGCTCATCCAGTCCAACCCCTCCAAAGTCAGCAGGGACATCCCCAACTAGATCAGGCTGCCCAGAGCCCTGGGGTATTATTTAGGGGGAAAAGAACCAATTACAGAATCACAGAATTAACCAGGTTGGAAAAGACATTCAAGATCATCCAGTCCAACCTGGGAGGAACTTCAAAGAATTTCTTCCTCACATCCAACCTAAACCTCCCCTGGTGCAGCTTGAGACTGTGTCCTCTTGTTCTGGTGCTGGCTGCCTGGGAGAAGAGACCAACCCCCACCTGGCTATAACCTCCCTTCATGTAGTTGCCCTTCTCTGGACACCTTCCAGCAAGTCAACCTCCTTCCTAAACTGAGGGACCCAGAACTGGACACAGGACTCAAGGTGTGGCCTAACCAGTGCTGAGGACAGCGCAGAATGACCTCCCTGCTCCTGCTGGCCACACTGTTCCTGATGCAGATCAGGATGCCATTGGCCCTCCTGGCCACCTGGGCACACTGCAGGCTCATGTTCAGCCTACCATCAACCAGCACCCCCAGGTCCCTTTCTGCCTGGCTGCTCTCTAGCCACTCTGACCCCATCCTGTAGTACTGCATGGGGTTGTTGTGGCCAAGGGATAACAAGGGTAAAGAAGGGTTCACAAGGGTAAGGAACAAGAATGGATGGGGAAAATATGAATACAAACCCAGTTCTTTGGAGTCCTGTGGAGAGGAATGGATGTAGCATGGAGGAGGACAAGGCCTGATCCTGCGTCAGAGAAATAGGAAGCCAGCAGCAGTCCTCTCGTCCAGGCAAAGCAGAAGTAAGAAGAGAGCCAAATGGCTGAAGTGTCTTCCTTTTTATAGGCTTGCTGGACAGGGAGGGGGAGTGGAACAGACTTACTCTGTTCCCCAGGGGGAAAATGCCCTCCAGGGAGAGCAAGGCTCTCACAAGCCCTCCCCCCCTTGCTTTCAGGATGGGTGTAAGAACACACAAGAACCCCCTGGACAAACCAGGGGGCTACTAATAGCTTCCTCCCCCCTACTCCCTTACCTCCCCCCTGTACACAGGGCAAGAGAAAGTGTTGTTTGTTAGCGCTTGGCCACAACATGAACACATTTGATGTCAGCAAAGCCAGCAGAAGCCAGAAGTTAGTGCCTGCCAGAGCAAAGGAAGTGAAAAAAGAGAAAGTTAGTTTACCAAATTTACTCTGTTAGTTTTCTGACCAAAGGGAACTCATTGGAACTTATCATTATTTTCCTTTTTACAGCCAATGGTGATTTATTTACATTCTACCATGTTCTGTTCAAGGTCTGTGGAAGGTTTTCTAGGTGCAGCCCAAAACTACCACACCTCATCTGTTTGAAGTGGAGAGTCTGAAACGGTGAGTTGGGCAGAATTCACCAGGCTGCAGATTTGGCTGCTTCAAAAAGGCAGGTGAAGTGCTCCCAGGACTGCACCTGCTGCAACCCAAGTGATCTCAGGTCCCCCAGAGGACAGCAGCAATTAGCTGAGTATCACAGCAGGTGCAGCTGTGTCATGCTGTAAGTTTAGACTCAGCTAGAAAAAGGGAGGGACTGGAGCACAGGGGAAGGCTGAACTAGAATGGGGCCTTGCAACACTCACTGAAGGCCAGGGAAATAAAACTTTAGTGCAATACTTGAAAAGATAAATGGTATGGTGGCATTCTATCTGCTTACAAAATGGTATTACCTCTGGCATTGTTATGGAGTTATTTTACATGTATCCTAGATTTACTTAGAGTTAGTCTAGATTTACTTAGTCTGGATTTACTTAGAGTTAGTCTGGATTTAGTTAGAGTTAATCTAGATTTATTTAGGGTTAGTCTAGGTTCAGTTAGATTTATGCTGGATGTATTCCAGATTTATGCAGATTGATGTCTATATTTATCCTGGGTTGATATAGAGTTGTTTAGAGGTCATTCTGCCCCTGTACACTGCACTGGTTAGGCCACATCTTGAGCACTGTGTCCAGTTCTAGGCCCCTCAGTTTAGGAAAGATGTTGAGTTGCTGGAAGGTGTCCAGAGAAGGGCAACAAAGCTGGGGAGGGATTTGGAACACAAGCCCTATGAGGAGAGGCTGAGGGAGCTGGGGTTGCTTAGCCTGGAGAAGAGGAGGCTCAGGGGAGACCTTATTGCCCTCTACAACTACCTGAAGGGAGGTTGTAGCCAGGAAGGGGTTGGTCTCTTCTCCCAGGTAACCAGCATCAGAACAAGAGGACACAGTCTCAGGCTGTGCCAGGGGAAGTTTAAGCTTAAGGTGAGGAGAAAGTTCTTCCCAGAGAGAGTTGTTAGCCATTGGAATGTGCTGCCCAGGGAGGTGGTGGAGTCACCATCCCTGGAGGTGTTCAGGAGGGGATTGGATGTGGCATTTGGTGCCATGGTTTAGTAGTCATGAGGTGTTGGGTGACAGGTTGGGCTCTATGATCTTTGAGGTCTTTTCAAACTTTATTGATTCTATGACTCCATGATTCCCTGGGCAACTTGTGCCAGTCTCTCACCACCCTCATGGGGAAGAACTTCTTCCTCACATGCAATCTCAATCTACCATCTTCTAGTTTTGCTCCATTGCCCCCAGTCCTATCAATCCCTGACACCCTCAAAAGTCCCTCCCCAAATTTCCTGTAGCCCCCTTCAGATACTGCAAAGCCACAAGAAGACCTCCTGGGAGCCTTCTCTTCTGCAGACTGAACATCCCCAATTCTCTCAGTCTGTCTCCACAGCAGAGCAGCTCCAGCCCTCTGCTCATCCTCATGGCCCTTCTCTGGACACCTTCCAGCACCTCCAGATCCTTCCTGGAATAGAGGCTCCAGAACTGGACACAGTGCTCCAGGTGGGGTCTCAGCAGAGTGGAGCAGAGGGGCAGAATCCCCTCCCTGGCCCTGCTGGCCACACTTCTCTTGCTGCAGCCCAGGCTGTGGTTGGCTCTCTGGGCTGCAAGTGCTCACTGCTGGCTCCTGTTGAGCTTCTCATCCCTCTGCACCCCCAAGTGCACAGCTTTCACTGCTTCCAAGTGTTCTGATTCTGCTTTGTACCATTGCCAATGATGCCCCTGTGAAGAAAAATCAAGCTTGTGGCTCCTCCTTGGGCCAGATGGCCTCTCAGACCTGGAGGTTAGCCTCTGATCTCGCTGGCACAAGGCTGGATCCATCACAGTTCCACTTCAGCCTTGACTCAGTTGAGTCACTCTGGGCTGACGTGGGTGGGTGACAGAGAGCACCAGTTTTGGCTGAATGATCAACAAGGCCTTTGTGGCTTGCTGCAAGGCTTTTAATCCCTCTGTGGGTCTTGCAGTGAATAAAACCCTGGCAGGGCTTAGCCCAATTGACTAATAGTGGCTGGCTCAGACAGAGGAGTCAGCAGCTCTCAGACTCTCAGAGAAAACTGCAGCAGCAGATTTTGGGTCCAGAAAACAAACAACCAAACAAATCATCAAACCAACAAAAAAAGGGAAAGTGAACCACAGGGCTCAAAGTAACAGCCTGGTAGAGAAAATATATCCTGGATGGCAAATCATTAAACCAGGCACTGTGATGTTGCTACTTCTTTGTGTCTGCACCAACTACCTATTGCTTGCTTTATTTATTTGTAAGGAAGAGGTTTGCAGGCTAAGAGCCAGGCTGTAGAAGCTCCCAAAGTCCAGGAGACTGATTGTTCTACTGCAGGGTTTGGTCATAGTAGTGAGTCCCATCAGTTGGATCAAACTTCATCTGGGCTACATTCCACAGTACCCTGGTACCACAGTGCATTAGAGGTTCACAGTATCACAGTATCATAGTATCACATAGTAGCCACATCCAATCCCCTCTTGAACACCTCCAGGGATGGTGGCTCCACCACCTCCCTGGGCAGCACATTCCAATGATGAATGACTTGCTCGGTGAAGAACTTTCTCCTCACCTTGAGTCTAAACCTCCCCTGGCACAGCTTGGAAGGGACCTCCAGAGATCATCCATTCCGACCTCCCTGCCAGAGCAGCATCACCCAGGGTAGGCTGCACAGGAATGCATCCAGCTGGGGTTGGAAAGGCTCCAGAGAAGGAGACTCCACAACCTCTCTGGGCAGTCTGCTCCAGGCCTCTGTCACCCTCACTGCAAAGAAGTTTCTCCTCATGTTGAGCTGAAACCTTCTCTCTTCAAGTTTGTCTCCATTGGTCCTTGGCTTATTGCTGTGCACCACCCAAAAGAGCTTGGCCCCCTCCACTTGACCCCCAGCCCTCAGCTCTTGATAGACATTGATCAGATCCCCTCTCAGCCTTCTCTTCTCCAGACTAAACAGCCCCAGGGCTCTCAGTCTCTCTTCACAGGGGAGATGCTCAAGTCCCCTGATCATCCTCCTGGCTCCCCCTTGGACTCTCTGCAGCAGGTCTCTGTCTCTCTTGAACTGGGGAGCCCCAAACTGGACACAGGATTGCAGGTGTGGTCTCAGCACTTCCATTTGAATGGTAGGAGGAGGACCTGAGCTCGTGTTAGCTGACTGTGGTTCAGAGTACACTGGGCAGAAGCTTACTCCTGTTTAGTAGGTTACTTAATGAGAGCCTTGTGAGAACTTCCCAGGACACTGTTGTCATGGAGTTATTAACATTAAGGCTGAGTTATTAACTTAATATTAAGTTATTAATATTAAGGCTGAGAGGGTTGGGATTGTTCAGTCTGGAGAAGAGAAGGTCCCAAGGAGACCTTCTTGTGGCCTTCCAGTATCTGAAGGAGGCTACAGGAAAGCTGGGGAGGGACTTTTGAGGGTGTCAGGGAGTGATAGGAATGGCGGGGGGAAGGGTAATGGAGCAAAACTAGAAATGGGTAGATTGAGATTGGATGTTAGGAAGAAGTTGTTCCCCATGAGGGTGGTGAGAGACTGGCAGAGGTTGCCCAGGGAGGTGGTGGAAGCCTCATCCCTGGAGATTTTTGCAGCCAGGTTGGATGTGGCTGTGAGCAAGCTGCTGTAGTGTGAGGTGTCCCTGGTCATGGCAGGGGGGTTGGAACTGGATGATCTTTGAATTCCATTCCAACCCTGACAATGCTGTGATTCTATGTCCTAAGCCTGGTTTCTAAAGAAATTTAAAGAGAAATTCTGAGTCCTAACACTGATGGACAGACTCTCCCTGGTCAGGGCTGGACCTGCCTTGATAATTTGAGCTTAGCCACACTCAGGTCAGCACAGTGACCATCCAGTGTCAGGCAGCATATGCCATAGAGCAGGAGTGTCAGAACCTTTTCTGACCACACACATCTCCGTGGCAGAAAGGGTGTGTCTGAGCTTCCCCTGCAGGCATCTCCTTGCTGGCTAAACATTGCCAGCTTCAAGTGTCACTGCCAGTTAACACTGCAGCCCTGGAAGTGCCTGGATGAGGTTTAACCTTGATCTACCCTCTATTTTATAAAGTTTATCCCTTGTTCAGAGTTCTGTACCCTGAGTGCAATACTTCCAATCAATCCTGTTTAAGAAAGGCCCCTCTGCACGGCCCAGCTCTGGCTGCAAGGCAGGTGGGTAATCATGAAGCCTTGTGTTTGTTCAACCCTGCTTGGAATTTACAGCACCTGGTAAATGATTTATTGCAATTGTAAATAATTGATGCCTCTGGAAATGCATTCCTGTCAACAATACATTCAGGACCAGGCCTTCATCTTCAGCTTCATGGTGGCAATATAGCTTTGCATGGGGAAATTGGTCCTGTTGCTTTGGGTTCTTATTTATGCCTTCAAATGTCATGCTCATAGAGTGGGAGGTGGTTCTCACTTCGGTAGGAGGATAACTGTGAGAAGAGTGCAGGATCACCAGGTGCAGGAGATGGGGGACCTCTACATACCCTTTATGGAATCCACATCTTGAGTCCTGGGTCCAGCTCTGGGATTCTCAGTTTAAGAAAGATGTTGAGATGCTGGAACATGTCCAGAGAAGGGCAACAAGGCTGGGGAGAGGTCTGGAGCACAAGGCTGAGGAGGATTGTAGAGCACAGCCCTGTGAGGAGAGGCTGAGGGAGCTGGGGTTGCTTAGCCTGGAGAAGAGGAGGCTCAGGGGAGCCCTTCTTGCTCTCTACAACTACCTGAAGGGAGGGTGTAGCCAGGTGGGGGTTGGTCTCTTTTCCCAGGCAATCAGCACCAGAACAAGAGGACACAGTCTCAAGCTGTGCCAGGGGAAGTTTAGGCTTGAGGTGAGGAGAAAGTTCTTCCCAGAAAGGGTTGTTAGCCATTGGAATGTGCTGCCCAGGGAGGTGGTGGAGTCACTGTCACTGGAGGTGTTTAACTCCAGCCTGGATGAGGCACTCAGTGCCATGGGTGAGTTGATTAGATGGAGTTGGGTGATAGGTTGGACTGGATGACCTCGAAGGTCTTTTCCATCCTGGTTAATTCTGTACTCTGTATTCTTTATTCTGTACAAGAATTATTATGTTCTTTGTGGTGGAGTGACAGGAGGGATTGCAGTGTGGGCTTTCTGCTGTGCTATTAGTCTCTCTCTAGTCTGAAGCCATTGTCCCTTGTCCTGTCCCTGCAGGCCTTTGCAAAGAGTCCCTTTGCAGCCTTCTTGTAGCCCCCTTCAGGTACTGGCAGGTTGCTGTTAGGTCTCCCCACGGTGAGGCTGGAGAGGGCTCTGAGCAACCCGATCTAGTTGGGGATGTCCCTGCTGACTGCAGAAGGGGTTGGAATTGATAACCTTTGGAGTCCCCTTCCAACCCAGACCATTCTGTGATTCTGTGATTCTGTGATTCTATGATTCTTTGATTCTATGATTCTGTGATTCTGTGATTCTCTGATTCTCTGATTCTATGATTCTATGACTCTCTGATTCTATGATTCTATGATTCTATGATTCTGTGATTCTATGATTCTTCGATTCTATGATTCTGTGATTCTCTGATTCTTTGATTCTCTGATCCTCTCATTCTTTGATTCTTTGATTCTTTGATTCTATGATTCTATGATTCTTTGATTCTGTGATTCTATGATTCTTCGATTCTCTGATTCTCTCATTCTTTGATTCTTTGATTCTATGATTCTATGATTCTTTGATTCTATGATTCTATGATTCTATGATTCTGTGATTCTATGATTCTTCGATTCTATGATTCTGTGATTCTCTGATTCTTTGATTCTCTGATCCTCTCATTCTTTGATTCTTTGATTCTTTGATTCTATGATTCTATGATTCTATGATTCTGCGATTCTATGATTCTTCGATTCTCTGATTCTCTCATTCTTTGATTCTTTGATTCTATGATTCTATGATTCTTTGATTCTATGATTCTGTGATTCTATGATTCTTCGATTCTATGATTCTTCGATTCTCTGATTCTCTCATTCTTTGATTCTTTGATTCTATGATTCTATGATTCTTTGATTCTATGATTCTATGATTCTATGACTCTTTGATTCTGTGATTCTATGATTCTTCGATTCTGTGATTCTATGATTCTTTGATTCTGTGATTCTCTCATTCTTTGATTCTTTGATTCTATGATTCTATGACTCTCTGATTCTCTGATTCTATGATTCTATGATTCTGTGATTCTATGATTCTTTGATTCTCTGATCCTCTCATTCTTTGATTCTTTGATCCTATGATTCTATGACTCTTTGATTCTTTGAATCTATGATTATTTGATTCTATGATTCTATGATTTTATGTCTCCCAGGCACCCAGTGCCAGAATGGGAGGACACAGTCTCAGGCTGTGCTAGGGGAGGTTTGGGCTGGAGGTGAGGAGAAAGTTCCTCACAGTGAGAGTTGTTAGCCATTGAGATGTGCTGCCCAGGGAGGTGATGGATTCACCATCCCTGGAGGTGTTCAAAAAAGGCTTGGATGTGGCACTTGAAGCCATGGTTTAGTAGTCAAGAGGTCTTGGCTGACAGGTTGGACTTGAAGATCTTTGAGGTCTTTTCCAACCTTATTGATTCTATGATTCTATGTTAGGATTCTCTGATTCTCTGATTCTTTGATTCTGTGATTCCATGATTCTGTGAGTCTGGGATTCCATGATCCAGCTTCAGCCAGGCTGACCTGTGGGCTCAGCCGTGTCAGCGGAGTGCAGCTCTGTGAAGTGAAGCCCAATGCTCACAGAGTTTTGAAGTCAGGATAAGAAGCTTCCATGGATTTGTGAATAAATGCAATAGGAGAACAATTCAACTCACCCTTTAGAGTCAGTAATCCCAAAGAGCCAGAGGTGAGGCATTTCACCTGGAGCCTGATTACTGTTTGCAATCATCTCATTAAGTGCCTGGTTTCCCAGGGACTGTGGTGCCTTATCTCCGAGGGGCTTAGCACACCAAACACAGAGTAATTGAGACCTTGCAATCATTCTGTCACAAGTATCAACAACAGGCAGGAAAGAAAAAAAAATGCTATTTTTCTTTTTTGAACAAGACAGTTTGAAGGGAAGGAATTGCCTTCCAAAAATAGCCACCAAGGCTGTCAGAAGTCGCTGGAGATTTTCAGGTCGTGCTGTGGTTTGATGCATTATTTGGTCCCCCTGAAGGGCTACAGGGTTTAGAGAAGAGATGTCTGTCTTGGCTCTGCTGTTTGCTTCCTGAGTTCCTGCAGAGCATCAGAGAGGGAACTTCTTACTGGAAAGGCTGAACTAGGAGGGGATGAAGCATTTCCCAGTTATAACCCATGGGTGAAGCAGGCTGACCCTCTGAGACAGGGTTATAGGAGCACAGAATCCTAGAATCATAGAATGCTCCAGGCCAGAAGGGACCTCCAAAGCTCATCCAGTCCAAGACCCTCTCCAGTCAACAGGGTCATCCCCAACTAGATCAGGTTGCCCACAGCCCTCTCCAGCCTCACCTTGAATATCCCCAGGGATGGGGCCTCAACCACCTCCCTGGGCAACCTGTTCCAGTGTTCCACCACCCTCATGGTGCAGAACTTGTTCCTCACATCCAATCTCAATCTGCTCTGCTCTGGTTTGAAGCCATTGTCCCTGTCCCTGCAGGCCTTTGCAAACAGTCTCTCTGCAGCCTTCTTGTAGCCCCCTTCAGGTTCTGGCAGCTTGCTCTTAGGTCTCCCTGGAGCCTTCTCTTCTGCAGGCTGAACACCCCCAGCTCCCTCAGCCTGGAGCAGAGCTGCTCCAACCCCCTGAGCATTTTCATGGCCCTCCTCTGGACCCTCTCCATCAGGTCCATGTCCTTCCTGTGTTGAGGGCTCCAGACCTGCACACAGCAGAGCAGAGCAATGTGGCAGAACCACCCCTCTGGCTCTGATTTCTCCATATGGCTTTTTCTGGGTTCGGTTGGGGTTATTTTTTCTTTCTTTTTCTTTCCTTTTCTCCACCCCTGAGGTGAGGTACACTTGTGTGTGTGTTTTGCTTGTGGCTCATACCAAAATGGCTCTGAGCAGCCTGCTCAGGAGGTTTTGAAGGCCAGGCTGGATGTGGCTGTGGGCAAGCTGCTGTAGTGTGAGGTGTCCCTGCCTATGGCAGGGGGCGTAGAACTGGCTGATCCTTGAGGTCCCTTCCAACCCTGACAATTCTGTGATTCTATGATTCTATGATTTTAGCCAAGGGCATCAACAGAGAGCTGAGATCTGTCTGCTGGTGCCTCTCCTCAAAGCCCTTCTCTCTCCTATTCCTGGCTGATCAAGCTCCAGTTGATTGTCGTTATTTCCTGTCACATGTGTTGTGCTGGTGGGTTTTGTCTTTATTGCAAGGTAGTTTTTGGTCCCATCAGGAAGACTGAGAAGTGATGAGGTGCTGATTGAGTCTTGAAATGTGTTGGTGTGACTGGCACAAGGCAACTGACAGTGCTTTAGGGGCTTATAAAAAAGACACAGCTGCAGGGCCTGCTGGAAGCCCTTCAAAAGGCCAAAGGAGCCAAAGAGGCTTCAGAATGCTGCCCCGAACTTCAGTTCAAAGCAAGCAGGGTAAAACTGCTGCAGTAACTGAAGCAGAAGGAGAGCAGGGCATTTCATGGCAGTGCCACAGGTGCAGCCTGCTTCTCTCAGGTCACAGTCTTGCCTTTGTGTTCAGCTGTTTGCCTGGGTGGGTTTTTTGCTTCTGGAGCCTGGTGCCACCACAAGCCCATGGATACTCTTGGGTGTCAGAATCATACAATTGCCAGGGTTGGAAGGAACATCAAGGATCAGCCAGTTCCAGCCCCCCTGCCATGGCCAGGGACACCTCACACTACAGCAGCTTGCTCACAGCCACATCCAGCCTGGCCTGAAAAACCTCCAGGCATGAGGCTTCCACCACCTCCCTGGGCAACCTCTGCCAGTCTCTCACCACCCTCATGGGGAACAACTTCTGCCTAACATCCAATCTCAATCTACCCATTTCTAGTTTTGCTCCATTCCCCCCAGTCCTATCACTCCCTGACACCCTCAAAAGTCCCTCCTCAGCTTTCTTGTAGCCCCCTTCAGATACTGGAAGGCCACAAGAAGATCTCCTCAGAGCCTTCTCTTCTCCAGACTGAACAGCCCCAACTCTCTCAGTCTGTCTCCAGAGCAGAGCAGCTCCAGCCCTCTGCTCATCCTCCTGGCCCTTCTCTGGACACCTTCCAGCACCTCCAGACCCTTCCTGGAATAGAGGCTCCAGAACTGGACACAGTGCTCCAGGTGGGGTCTCAGCAGAGTGGAGCAGAGGGGCAGAATCCCCTCCCTGGCCCTGCTGGCCACACTTCTCTTGCTGCAGCCCAGGCTCTGCTTGGCTCTCTGGGCTGCAAGTGCTCACTGCTGGCTCCTGTTGAGCTTCTCCTCCCCCAGCACCCCCAAGGCCTTTCCTTCAGGGCTGCTCTCCAGCCATTCCCTGCCCAGCCTATATTGGTGCCAGGGATTACCCTGACCCAGCTGCAGGACCTTGCACTTGGTCTTGTTGAACCTCATGAAGTTGTCATGGGCTCAGCTCTGCAGCCTGTCCAGGTCCCTCTGGATGGATCCCTTCCCTCTAGTGTGTCAGCTGCACCACACAGCTTGGTGTCATCAGCAAACCTGCTGATGGTGCACTCAGGGCCACTGCCCATGTCACCAGCAAAGATGTTAAACGAGACTGGAGTCAACATGCAGTTTGCATCACAAAAGAAATGATCTCCTGCTTCACTAGCTGAGGGTGCCCTCAATGCCACTGTCCATGCCAAGCATGTGGCTGCAGCTGTGTGCTTAGCTTCCATCTGCAGCAAGAAAACAACCACAGCCAGCCCAGCAGATGATAAGCAAGGAGTGAAGATGAAGCAAACCTGTTACCGGCTTGCCCAGGAAGCGCTTGTGGCTCAGTGCCAGCAGCTCAGAGCCTCCCTGCCAGTGACAGCTCAATGACAGCTTCACAGGCTGGCAGTGACCGTTGTGCCTGAGTGAGCCAGCTGAAGGGTAATGGATTTAATTGCTCTTTGGAGCAGAGGAGAGAGGTGGAGGGGGCTGGGAGGATGTTCTTCTTCTTCTCTTTTTTCTTTTTTGGCACTGTCAGGTGTATTTAAACCCAGTGTCTGAGGTGAGGCTGGCAGAGGGAGTGGCAATGGGAATGTGCCGTTATGGAGTGGGAGGAAGCAGCTTCAGAAAGCAAAGGGGATTCTTTGTTGATGCCTTTGTAAGAGGTTCCGTGGAGAGGTGCTCAGGGGAGGTGGTCAGCCAATGCAAATGGACTTGGGAAGGCTGGAAGACGGTGGGGGTGCCCTGCTGAGAGTCTGCCCCACCTCTCTTCATGTCTCACAGCCTTCCCACTCCCCTGGTGCTCTGGGTTTTGCCATGGGCATCGCATCAAGGCTGCTGAATCTCTGCTGCATTTAGGCTCCCATCCGGTCTGAGCTCTGGGGGACTCCATGGGGCTGCTTCATTCCCATCCCCCAGACCATCTGTGCAAGCCACAGAAATCCCCCAGTAATTTAACTGGACTCCATCCCACATGGCTGGGCTCTGTCTCTGCAGGAAGGAAACACGGCTGGCATTGGCAAGGCAGTGCAGAAGTGAATCCAAACCCCAGGCAGCAGGGAGCCCCTGTCCACCTCATGTCTGGCACCACCACTGGCTCTCAGTCTCCCCCTTAACTCCTGCTTTCCCAAGGAAATTGAAAGAGACTTCTTGCCCCCTTTCTCCCCCACTAAGCGTCCTGGCAATGGGGTAGGGTCAGAAATGGTTTCCCCTTCCCCTTCTGTTTCCCCTCTTCCTTTTAGCCTACCATGAGCAGCCCTAGCAAATCCAATTTATCTTTCCATTTTTCATCCCTGATGGTGCATTTGAAGTGCTAACTGGTGCCCTGGGAAATGAGCTGTGCTAGAAGCCCTTGAGGACCCAGGGCTGCACAGGCGCTGATGGATTGTGCAAGTCAGGAGAGCGCAGGAGCTGCTCTCTTCATGCTTAAACAGAGCACAGTGCCCAGGTGAACAGCAGCACGGGGCGGGGGGGAGGCTGCTTTCTGTGGGCTACAAAGATTCATGGCTGCTTCTTTGGGACAGCCTTTTGCCATTTCCCTTACTTAAGAGCGAGGTAAAGGCAGTTCACCACCCAAACATTTGTTCCAAAGCCTCCTTTTCCAACACAGGACTTGACTTACCTGCTTGCTTCTAGGTGGTGGTTCTGCTGTGAACTATTTTCTGCCTTTTTCACTTCTGTATTCATATCTACCAAATTAATAAACACATAACATTTTTCTAACTCTTCTTCATTCTCTTTTTACCATCTAGCCAGGAAATAGTATGAGAGTCTTCTGTGCTCTGACTACGATTTCGTGTTACAGATACTATGAACAGAAAGAGCCAGAGGTGCTCTCTCCTTTTACCATCTCATCATGGCTCTTGAATGAGCTCACCCTGCTGCAGTGGCTCCTCAGAGGCACCACAGAAGCACAGAATCACAGAATGTTAGGGGCTGGAAGGGACCTCCAAAGCTCATCCAGTCCAACCCCCCTGCCAGAGCAGCATCACCTACAGCAGGTCACACAGGAACACATCCAAGTTGGGTTTAAATCTCTCCAGAGAGGGAGACTCCACAACCCCCCTGGGCAGCCTGCTCCAGGCCTCTGTCACCCTCACAGGGAAAAAAATTCTTCCTCCTGTTTCCATGGCACTTCCTCTGCCTCAGCTTCCACCACTGCCCCTTGTGCTGGCATTGGGCATCCCCCAGCAGAGCCTGGCTCCAGCCTCTGGGCACTCCCCCTGCACAGCTTTAGCAACAGCAATGAGGTCACTTCTCAGGCTGCTCCTCTCCAAGCTAAAGAGACCCAGAGTGCTTTTGCAGCAGGCTAAGCTAATGACATGGATAGTTAAACCTCACCCTTCAGCATATGAGTTGATTGGTGGCAGACACAGAATGAGTTTATACCCTCCTCACATCCACTCTCCATGGCCAGTGTGGCTATGCACAGATGCCCAGGGTCAGCAGGTGTGGGCATGCCACCCTCCTCTGGAGCAGTGAGCTGTAGGGGAAGGCCCAGCATTAATAGGGGCTAATAGATACCTGTGATCTGTCCCAGCCTTCATGAGAGCAGCTCTGGTTGTCTCAGCAGACCTCAATTCCCTGAAATGCCAGTCTGAGTCTTAGCAAGAGGATGTTACTACATGGAGCAAGTCCCACATGGTTTACTGCCAAGAACCCTAGAATCATAGAATGGTCCAGGCCAGAAGGCACCAAAGCTCATCCAGTCCAAGCCCTCTGCAGTCAGCAGGGACATCCCCAACTAGATCAGGTTACCCACAGCCCTCTCCAGCCTCACCTTGAATATTTCCAGGGATGGAGCCTCAACCACCTCCCTGGGCAACTTGTTCCAGTGTTCCACCACCCTCATGGGGAAGAACTTGTTCCTCACATCCAATCTCAATCTGCTCTGCTCTACTTTGAAGCCGTTGTCCCTGGTCCTGTCCCTGCAGGCCTTTGCAAACAGTCTCTCTGCAGCCTTCCTGTAGCCCCCTTCAGGTCCTGGCAGGTTGCTCTTAGGTCTCCCTGGAGCCTTCTCTTCTGCAGGCTGAACAACCCCAGCTCCCTCAGTCTGTCCTCACAGCAGAGCTGGTCCAACCCCCTGAGCATTCTTGCAGCCCTCCTCTGGACCCTCTCCATCAGGTCCATGTCCTTCCTGTGTTGAGGGCTCCAGACCTGCACACAGCACTGCAGGTGAGGTCTCACCAGAGCAGAGCAAAGAATCACCTCTCTGGATGTGCTGGCAATGCATCCAAGAAGCATCTTGGACAAACCCTTGAAATTAAAGGGTGACTTTCCCCATATGAACAATAAAAGTCATTGTGGAATCTCTTATTAGCTGAAACATTCCTAGAATGACAGAATCTACTCTCAGGGTTGGAAGAGACCTCAAGGATCACCTAGTGACACTTCTTGTCCAAAGCTGATGTTCCCTCCAGATAACCTTACTAAGCAGCTGGATGTGCTCTTTCATTCACTCATCCAGAATCACAGAACCACAGAACCAGCCAGGTTGGAAGAGACCTCCAAGATCACCAAGTCCAACCAATCAGCCAACCCTAACTAATCAACCAGACCATGGCACTGAGTGTCTCATTCAGGCTTTGCTTAAACACCTCCAGGGATGTCGACCTCACCACCTCCCTGAGCAGCACATCCCAATGGCCAATCTCTCTTTCTGTGAAGAATTTCTTTCTAAGATCAAGCTTAAGATCTTGGGTCAAGCCTAAACTTGCCCCTGCTCAGGTTGAGACTGTGTCCTCTTGTTCTGTTACTTCTTGCCTGGGAGAAGAGACCAACCCCCACCTGGCTACAACCTCCCTTCACGTAGTTGTAGACAGCAACGAAGTCTCCCCTGAGCCTCCTCTTCTCCTGGCTAAGCAACCCCAGCTCCCTCAGCCTCTCCTCACAGGGCTGTGCTCCAGACACCTCCCCAACTTTGTTGCCCTTCTCTGGACACCTTCCAGCATCTCAACATCTTTCCTAAACTGAGGGGCCCAGAACTGGACACAGGACTCAAGGTGTGACCTAACCAGTGCTGAGTACAGGGGCAGAATGACCTCCCTGCTCCTGCTGGCCACACTGTTCCTGATCTAGCCCAGGATGCCATTGGCTGCCTGGGCACACTGATGGCTCATGTTCAACTGCTGTCCACCAGTACCCCCAGGTTCTTTTGTGCCTGACTGCTCTCCAGCCACGCTCCTGTCTGTACAGACATGCACACTGATATGCACCAGGAGCAAACAGACACTGAGCAGGAATCAGTCAGCACTTCGCTATGAGGAGCAGAGGCATGGCAGTGGCAACAACCTATGGAAAATCTCACCCTGGAGCTTCTGTTTTCTATCTGCTTGGACTCTGGAATGAGAAAGAGGAGCTCACATGTTAAAAACAGGTAGAGATGAATTCCTATCACACTGTCCTAGCTGAGAGGGGGACAGATTGCTCTATTGCTCCAAAAGGGGCAAAACAATAAGGCTGACACACAAATGGATTGGAGAGTGGTGGAAAAGGTCGAATGGGAAAGCAATTCATACACTACACAAACTACCAAGCACAGTAGGGAGCACAGAAAGCATGTAAAGTCCAAAGCAATCCCCAGTCTAAACTTAACACCCAAGTTCCTTCACACCAGACCAAAAACCCCAACACTTCCCTTCTCCCCACCTGACGTTCACCCAAACCCCCAAGGCTCTTTCTTCCTCCCCACCCATTGCGAGGATGCTTTCAGGCTGGCCAGACCTGAACTGCCCCCATCCTTTTCACCCTGGCATTAGGCCTGAACAGGCCAAGCTTGTGCAGGAACTAAAAGTTAGCCAGGCCAAAGAGGCCTCTGCTACTCCCCCATCATTACCAGATAAAAGAGAGTCTCTCTCCCATGGGGGCAGAGAGGGAAGAAAGAGAGAGACAGTAACTTTGCAGCCAGGTTGATAAGGGTGCAGGATTGCTGGGGAGAAATAGACTATGCCCTGTGTCCATCCCCTGGGCTGGGCACTCTGGACACTGGAGGTCTCAACTCTGTGGCTTCCTTTTTGAAGGCACCCAGACCAGTCATCCCCCAAGAAGATGTCTGAAGTTACATAAGAAAGCAGCAAGCAGGGCAGTAGCTGTTAGAGCTCTGCTAAGCTGCTTGCTGGGGAAAGCAATACATTTGCTTTCTTGAACATCTGCACACTTTCTTCTTATCTTTTTTATTACTCTTCTCATGGGACAGCAATGTGCCCTTGTGGCCAAGAGAGCCAAGGGGATCCTGGGGGGCAGCAAGAAAGTGTGGCCAGCAGGGCTGGGGAGGTTCTGCTCCCCCTCTGCTCTGCCCTGCTGAGACCACACCTGCAATCCTGTGTCCAGTTTGGGGCTCCCCAGTTCAAGAGAGACAGAGACCTGCTGGAGAGAGTCCAAGGGAGAGCCAGGAGGATGAAAAAAAAGGCTTTGTTTCCATGATTTGTTTCATTCTCATTTGAGGTATAAATGGCTCCTGTTTTATCAGGAAGTCCCTTCCAACCTCTACTGTACTGTGGTACTGTGATACCTCTTGGCCACAGCAACCCCAGGCAGTGCTACAGGCTGGGGTCAGAGTGGCTGAGAGCAGCCAGGCAGAGAGGGACCTGGGGGTACTGGTTGATGGTAGGCTGAACATGAGCCAGCAGTGTGCCCAGGGGGACTAGAAGGACAGTGGCATCCTGGCCTGCATTAGGAACAGTGTGGTCAGCACAGTATCACAGTATCACAGTATCACAGTATCACAGTATCACAGTATAACTAAGGTGGGAAGAGACCTCGAGGATCATCGAGTCCAACCTATCGACACAGACCTCTTGACTAGACCGTGTCACCAAGTGCCATGTCCATCCCCTCTTGAACACCTCCAGGGACACAGTATCACAGTATAACTAAGGTTGGAAGAGAAGGAGCAGGGAAGTCATTGTGCCCCTGTACTCTGCATTGGTTAGGCCACACCTTGAGTCCTGTGTTCAGTTCTGGGCCCCTCAGTTTAAGAAGGACATTGAGAGACTTGAAGGTGTCCAGAGAAGGGCAACAAGGCTGGGGAGAGGCCTTGAGCACAGCCCTGTGAGGAGAGGCTGAGGGAGCTGGGGTTGCTTAGCCTGGAGAAGAGGAGACTCAGGGGTGACCTTATTGCTCTCTACAACTCCCTGAAGGGAGGTTGTAGCCAGGAGGGGGTTGGTCTCTTCTCCCAGGCAACCAGCACCAGAACAAGAGGACACAGTCTCAAGCTGTGCCAGGGGAGGTTTAGGCTGGAAGTGAGGAGAAAGTTCTTCACCAAGAGTCATTAGCCATTGGAATGTGCTGCCCAGGGAGGTGGTGGAGTCACCATCCCTGGAGGCGTTCAAGAGGGGACTGGATGTGGCACTTGGTGCCATGGTTTAGTCATGAGGTCTGTGGTGACAGCTTGGACTTGATGATCTTTGAGGTCTTTTCCAACCTTATTGATTCTGTGGTTCATTGCATCATAGTATCAGTCAGGGTTGGAAGGGGCCACAAGGATCATCTAGTTCCAACCCCCCTGCCATGGGCAGGGACACCCCACACTAGATCAGGCTGGCCAGAGCATCATCCAGCCTGGTCTTAAACACCTCCAGGGACGGGGCCTCAACCACCTCCCTGGACAACCCATTCCAGGGCTTCACCACTCTCATGGTTCCGTGATTCTGTGACAGCTTTAAGGGCAATTTCTGTGCCCTAAGCTTGTCCATGCCCCACGCTGGCAGGAGCTGATGAGCACTCTGCAGCAAATAAGTCAAAAGCTTGTTTTGGCAGAGTTCAGAGTATCACCACTGAGCCTGGGGAGTATCTGTATCAAGCTGGCAATATCTATAGCATCATTTAATTGTTTCAGGCAAAGGAAAAACAGTGAAGAAAACCCCCAGGCAATAGATAAACTGAGGTCAGTTTATGTGTTCTATTTTGAGCAACAGAGGAGCAACCTGCTGTACCAGCCACATCAGCACTTACTGCATCTCTGATCCCAAAGCTGTCTCATAAATTCCTGCTGATTTCCAGACTTGGTTTTGGAATGTAGCAGCATTCTGAAACTCTTTTCTAGCACTGTTTTTATTTTAATCCTGATTTGCCTTTCAGTGCCTTCCAGCCTTCTACCTTTGCTCATCTTTAACTACCACCCTGGTCTGCTGAAAGGCAGCACCAGCTGATGCTTGAGGAGTCATAGGATCAGAAGATGTTAGGGGTTGGAAGGGACCTCTGCAGATCATCAAGTTCTACCCCCTGCCAGAGCAGGACCATAGAATCCAGCACAGGTCACACAGGAGCACATCCAGACAGGGATGGAAAGGCTCCGGAGAAGGAGACTCCACAACCTCTCTGGGCAGCCTCTTCCAGTGCTCTGGGACCCTCAAAGTGAAGGAGTTTCTCCTCATGGTGAGGTGGAACCTCCTGTGGTGTACTTTCCATCCATTGCCTCTTGTCCTATCCCAGGGCACAAGTGAGCAGAGGCTCTCTCTGTCCCTTCCTTCCTGACCCCCAGCTCTCAGATATTTGCAGTGACTTATTTAATCCCCTCTCAGTCTTCTCCTCTCCAAACTAAACAGCCCCAGGGCTCTCAGCCTCTCCTCACCACGCAGGGCTCCAGTCCCTTCAGCTCTCCCTTGGACTCTCTCCAGCAGATCCCTGTCCCTCTTGAAGTGGGAAGCCCAGAACTAGATGCAAGATTCCAGGTGAGGTCTCAGCAGGCCAGAGTAGAGGGGGAGGAGAACCTCCCTGGATCTGCTGGACACACTCCTCTCAATGCACCCCAGGATCCCATCGGTTTTCTTGACCACCAGGGCACATTGCTGTCCCATGCAGAACTTGCCCAAGTCATATCTCTCCTGAGCACAGTGCAGGGTCACTGAGGGAGCCAGGAGCTCTGCTTCAGAGCTGGTGTAAGCTGTCACACTGCATGACAGAAAGAGTCAGCAGGTTCTCTGCAGAATGGAGCAAGAGCCTTTCCTGGGCAGAGATATTGACTGGAGTGGGAATTTCTATCCCCTGAGGTGTGCTGTGCATTGCTTTAGCCGAGTGCTGCCCTGGCTGCAGCTGCCAGGCACTCTCCTCAGAAGAACCCAACAATACTTTCTAATACCAACAGCTGCAGTTTCCCCTTGCCATTATTTCATCTTAAGCACTTCCAGCCAGCATTTTTACACCACAGTCCCCTTTATTTCCAAGAGCTTGCATTAATTTGGGATATTAACTCCTGTAATGGATTTACCTAAATGACTTAGCTTTCCACAGGGCTCTGCTCTGCCTATTTTAATAAGAACTAATCAGAATGATCAGGTAAAATAACCAATATGTGATGATATTAGTGACATTTTGATAGCCATTAATATCAAAATATCCTTAAGACTTTATACATTTATGTAGTAATATATAGTAGAATGGTACTAGAGTTAATATCATCATTAATGTTAATATTAACCATATTATTAATGCCATTACATATAATTGTGATTAATAACTGTAATAGTAAATAGTACTATTCAAAGTAGTAGTATTATTATTGCTATTATTGTTATTATTGCTACTATTATTACTGCTGCTGTTGTTGTTGTAGTATTTTTACTGGGAGTCATGTGAATGGATAGGATAAGATAGTATAGGATAGGATAGGATAGGATAGGATAGGATAGGATAGGATAGGATAGGATAGGGTAGAATAGAATAGAACAGAGTAGAGTAGAGTAGAGCAGAATAGAATAGAATAGAATAGAATAGAATAGAATAGAATAGAATAGAATAGACCAGACCAGGTTGGAGTCCCCACATTCAGGAGCCAAGTGGCTTTCAGTGTTGCAGTGTAAATGACAAGAACCTAAAGCCCCAGAGGTTACTCATTTGGAAGCCCAGCTCTGCTTGTTTGTTTGTTTTCTGATCTCATAAGGCAATCCCAGGCACTGCTAGAGGCTGGGCAGGGACTGGCTTGAGAGCAGCCCTGAAGAAAAGGCCTTGGGGGTGCTGGGGGAGGAGAAGCTCAACAGTAGCCAGCAGTGAGCACTTGCAGCCCAGAGAGCCAACCACAGCCTGGGCTGCAGCAGCAGAAGTGTGGCCAGCAGGGCCAGGGAGGGGATTCTGCCCCTCTGCTCCACTCTGCTGAGACCCCACCTGGAGCACTGTGTCCAGTTCTGGAGCCTCTATTCCAGGAAGGATCTGGAGGTGCTGGAAGGTGTCCAGAGAAGGGCCATGAGGATGAGCAGAGGGCTGGAGCTGCTCTGCTGTGGAGACAGACTGAGAGAGTTGGGGCTGTGCAGTCTGGAGAAGTGAAAGCTCAAAGGAGACCTTCTTGTGGCCTTCCAGTATCTGCAGGGGGCTACAGGAAAGCTGGGGAGGGACTTTCTAGGGTGTCAGGGAGTGATAGGACTGGGGGGAATGGAGCAAGATTCAATGGAATAGATCCAGATTGGATGTTAGGCAGAAGTTCTTCCTCATGAGGGTGGTGAGAGACTGGCAGAGGTTGCCCAGGGAGGTGGTGGAAGCCTCATCCCTGGAGGTTTTTCAGGCCAGGCTGGATGTGGCTGTGAGCAACCTGCTGTAGTGTGAGGTGTCCCTGGCCATGGCAGGGGGGTTGGAACTGGCTGATGCTTGAGGTCCTTTCCAACCCTGACAATTCTGTGATTCTATAAGATTCAGTTCCTAAAACAATTTCTCTCCTCTCCTCTCCTCTCCTCTCCTCTCCTCTCCTCTCCTCTCCTCTCCTCTCCTCTCCTCTCCTCTCCTCTCCTCTCCTCTCCTCGCCTCGCCTCGCCTCGCCTCGCCTCGCCTCGCCTCGCCTCGCCTCGCCTCGCCTCGCCTCGCCTCTCCTCTCCTCTCCTCTCCTCTCCTCTCCTCTCCTCTCCTCTCCTCTCCTCTCCTCTCCTCTCCTCTCCTCTCCTCTCCTCGCCTCGCCTCGCCTCGCCTCGCCTCGCCTCGCCTCGCCTCTCCTCGCCTCGCCTCTCCTCGCCTCTCCTCTCCTCGCCTCTCCTCTCCTCGCCTCTCCCCTCCTCTCCTCGCCTCTCACTTCTTGGCCCTGGCTCTGGGAGAGATACTAACTTGCTTCTGCTTGACTTTGGCTGCATCTTTTGGCTAAGTCTAACTCCTCTGCTCCTTTCTCTTGTCCCTTTTGTACATGCTGGGGGGGTGAGGTGGGGGTGGGGGCAGAGAGGGAGAAGCTAGTAGCTTCCCCTGGTCTTTCACCAGGGGGATCCTTGTGCTGTTCATTAATTGTAAATCCCTGTAAATATTGTAAACCCTGGGTATTTTGTGCACATTTATTGCAATCCATTGTAGGTTGTAGTTCTGCTTGTAAATGCAGCTTGCATTTGCTTCCAGCTGAGCTGCTTTGGCAAAGTTAATGTTGGGGGGGCAGGGGGAGGGGAATTTCAACCCACCACACACATCACAGGATCAGAGGATCAGAGGATATTAGGGGTTGGAAGGGACCTCTGGAGATCATTGAATCCATCCTCCCTGCCAGAGCAGGACCATAGAATCCAGCACAGTCCCTTTGTACACAGGATGGTAGAGGGAAGGGAGCAGGGATGGGGAAGCTGTTGCTGGCTCCTCTGTTTTTCATCCAGAGGGGTCCTTGTGCTGTGTATCAATTGTAAATCCCTGTCAATACTGTAAATCCTGTGCATTTTGTGCATATCCATGGCATTCCACTGTAGATTGTGGTTCTGCTTGCAAATACAGCTTGCATTTGCTTCCAGCTGAGCTGGGCTGGCAAATGTTTAATGCTGGTGGGAATTTCCAGCACTGCTCCATCTGACCAGAGGCTGCCTTAGCACTGCTAGAG
>NW_027142404.1:584527-701076 GCF_026170545.1 Melanerpes formicivorus
TAGGAAGAGGATGCAGAAGGCTTAAAAGTACGTAGTTACTTGTGTAATTTGAACCCCCTGGAAAGAATCCTGAGGGACAGGAGCCTGAGGTAAAACAGGAGTTTGTTTCTCTGGGAGAAAATATAGCCAGATGTAGCTGATAGGTGGGTTTCTGATGTGGCCTTCTTGGAAAGCAGCTGTGTGGTTTGGCTTCAGCTGGCTGCTCCCCAGGCAGCAAAGCCCTAAAATGCACTCAGCGTGTTTTCCACTGCTGCTACCCTGCACCTTCTCACTTGCTCAAACAATGCAGATGAAGAGCACTTTTACCTGAGCCATAAGAGAGTAGACATGGGATGTAATCTGTGAGGGAATCCCTGCAGTTAGCTGGAGGAGAGGGCATCACTTTTTAGGCTTCGCCCAAGCACCCATGTAGGCTGGGCAGGGACTGGCTGGACAGCAGCCCTGGAGAAAAGGACCCAAGGGTGCTGGGGGATGAGAAGCTCAACAGGAGCACTTGCAGCCCAGAGAGCCAAGCAGAGCCTGGGCTGCAGCAAGAGAAGTGTGGCCAGCAGGGCCAGGGAGGGGATTCTGCCCCTCTGCTCCACTCTGCTGAGACCCCACCTGGAGCACTGTGTCCAGTTCTGGAGCCTCTGTGCCAGGAAGGATCTGGAGGTGCTGGAAGGTGTCCAGAGAAGGGCCAGGAGGATGAGCAGAGGGCTGGAGCTGCTCTGCTGTGGAGACAGACTGAGAGAGTTGGGGTTGTTCAGTGTGGAGAGGAGAAGGCTCCAAGGCAACCTTCTTGTGGCCTTCCAGTATCTGCAGGGGGCTACAGGAAATCTGGGGAGGGACTTTTGAGGGTGTCAGGTGACAGTTCATTGCCAAAAGCTGAATCTTGCCAGAGGGGCTCTGCAATGCCAGTCCCAGCCAAACAAGGCCACCAAGAACCGACCAGGCACATAAGAAAGAAAAGAAGTCTCTTTGGCAGCCCTAACATAACTGCTCAGAAGCAAATTGTTCCTCGGCTGGCAGTCACCTCAGGATTGCTGTCTGATGCAATGCTCCTGAAAGACTACAGAATCACAGGATCAACCAGGTTGGAAGAGACCTCCAAAGTTGCCTCAAGTCCAACCTATCACCCAACCCTAACTAATCAACCAGACCATGGCAGTAAGTGTTTCATCCAGGCTTTCCCTAAACACCTCCAGGGACATCAACCTCACCCCCTCCCTGGGCAGCCCATCCCAATGGCCACTCTCTCTTTCTGGGAAGAACTTCTTTCTAAGATCAAGCCTAAACTTCCCCCTGCACAGCTTGAGACTGTGTCCTCTTGTTCTGGTACTGCTTGCCTGGAAGAAGAGACCAACCCCCACCTGGCTACAACCTCAATCAGGTAGCTGTAGACAGCAATAAGGTTTCCCCTGAGCCTCCTATTGCACAGGCTAAACACCCCCAGCTCCCTCAGCCTCTCCTCATTGTGCTTCTGCTCCTGATCCTAAAATTCAGTATCTGTTTTCCCTCTGTTTCTCTTTGCCTTTTTTCCTTCTAAAGACAACCACTATTTTTTGGTTGGTTGGTTTTCTTTCTTCTGACCCCTCCTCTGATGAGAGTCACAGTCATCAGCACAAGGCTTCCTCCAGGTCACCTTCCCTGCCTCAGAACTCAGAGGAGCTTCATGAGCCAGCACAATGTGTTGCTGCCTTCCCTCTTGCCTGCAGTGAACTCCTCAATACAATGATAAACTACTTGTATTAAACAACAGCAGAAGAAGGTTGAGGCAATAAATAAATCATCTCCCTGCAGAACAAATCAGCAAACAGTAACAGGGTAAACTTTAAGTGCTTCCAACCTCAGGAACTGTAGCATGTATAAAAATGTGGTCCAGCCCTGCTGGAGTCAGTGTAAAGGATCCTGTGGGCTCCTAGGAGTCTGGGATTGGGATCTGTGATATTCAGGTGTGATGAGTTGACCCTGGCTGGGTGCTAGGTGCCCACCAAGGCTTCTCTATCACTCAGTGATTTCTGTCCTGGGCTAAACACACCTGACTTGGGGGAAAGTTAGTTTAATTTCTTATCAATCAAATCATAGAATCACAGAATTGTCAGGGGTGGAAGGGACCTCAAGGATCATCCAGTTCCAACCCCCTGCCATGGCCAGGGACACCTCACACTACAGCAGCTTGCTCACAGCCACATCCAGCCTGGCCTTAAATGCCTCCAGGGGTGAGGCTTCCACCACCTCCCTGGGCAACTTCTTCCAGCCTCCTCTTCTCCAGCCTGAACACCCCCAGCTCCCTCAGCCCCTCCTCATAGCCCAGGGGCTCCAGGCCCTTCTCCAGCCTCATTGCCCTTCTCTGGACAGGCTCCAGCCCCTCAATGTCCTTCCTGCAGTGAGGGTCCCAGCACTGAACACAGCACTTGAGGTGTGGCCTCAGCAGTGCTGAGCACAGAGGGATGGTCACCTCCTGTCCCTGCTGTCCACCCTGCTTCTGATCCAGGCCAGGATGCCATTGGCTTTCTTGGCCACTTGGGCACTGCTGGCTCATGTTCAGTGACTGCCAGCCAACATCCCCATGAGTCCCAGCTTCCCAACCACACATCCCCAAGTCTGTAGCTCACCATGGGGCTGTTGTGACCCAGCTGCAGAACCTGGCACTTGGCTTGGTTAAACTTCATGCAATTAGCCTTGTCCCATAGGTCTGACCTCTGCAGGTCTTGCTGACAACCCTCCCTACCCTCCATCAGATGGACACAGCTACTCAGCTTGGTGTTATCTGCAGACTTACTGAGGCTGCCTCAATCTCCTCATCCAGATCATTGATGAAGACATTAAAGAGGCCAGGCCTCAGCACTCAGCCTTGGGGGACACCACTGGTGCCTGGGCAGCAGCCAGACTTAACTCCATTGCCCACCATGCTTTTGGCCTGGCCATCAGGCAGTTTTTTATCCAGTGCAGAGAGCACTGGGCAAACCCTTGTGCCAGGCATTGCTGAAGGAGCAATGTGCTCTCTTTTCACCCTGATCCCAAAATGGCATCCAGAGCCATGCTGGAGGGGAGGGAAGCTCCCTTCCAGCATGTTCAGTGCCAAAGCTTCTTCCTTTCTCTGTTTGGAATGGCAATGAGTTATCGACAACCATTTGCGTTCTGCTGCTCCTTAAGTTCCACGTTTTGACAATTACCTTTTCAGTGCTAACCCCACAACCAGTGTTAATGTTTACTGTAATCATGAGCCATGGGAGCCTGTAATCCACAAAACCTTGCTCACGAGACTTAGAAAGATGATCACAAGCTTGGGGGTTTGTTTTCATAGAACCACAGAATTGACAGAGCTGGAAAGGACCTCAAGGATCATCCAGTTCCAACCCCCCTGCCATGGCCAGGGACACCTCACACCACAGCAGCTTGCTCACAGCCACATCCAGCCTGGCCTGATAAACCTCCAGGGATGAGGCTTCCACCACCTCCCTGGGCAACCTCTGCCAGTCTCTCACCACCCTCAGGGGGAACAACTTCTTCCTCACATCCAATCTCAATCTACCCATTTCTAGTTTTGTTCCATTCCCCCCAGTCCTATCACTCCCTGACACCCTAAAAAGTCCCTCCCCAGCTTTCCTGTAGCCCCCTCCAGATACTGGAAGGCCACAAGAAGGTCTCCTTGGAGCCTTCTCTTCTCCAGACTGAACAACCCCAACTCTCTCAGTCTGTGTCCACAGCAGAGCAGCTCCAGCCCTCTGCTCATCCTCGTGGCCATTCTCTGGACACCTTCCAGCACCTCCAGATCCCTCTTGGAACAGGGCCTCCAGAACTGGACACAGTGCTCCAGGTGGGGTCTCAGCAGAGTGGAGCAGAGGGGGAGAATCCCCTCCCTGGCCCTGCTGGCCACACTTCTCTTGCTGCAGCCCAGGCTCTGCTTGGCTCTCTGGGCTGCAAGTGCTCACTGCTGGCTCCTGTTGAGCTTCTCACCCCCCAGCACCCCTAGTTCCTTTTCTTCAGTGTTGCTCTCAAGGCAGTTGGGTTGGTTCCTTCACCATTTTGTGGATATGTCTTATGAGCAGGCAGAGTTATTTCAGAGTAAAATGCAAACAGCATTGAAAAGTTTAAGTGGAAAGGCTACTCACAAATATACACAGAAAGGCAAAATACACAAATCCATGGTCAGCCTCCCTCCAGTTCTCCACCCTGGGCTTACCAAAATCTCAGTAGGCCAACACCTTCCAAACCCTTCCCCCTAACCAGGCCAAACACAAGGTCTCAGTACCCCACACTGTGCCTCCCCTTGCTTCCTCTCCCCCCTGCCCACCCCTCCCAACCTAGGCCTGAATTGCATAGCTAAAAATTAGCTTTGCAAAGGCCACAGACCTCCCCTGCACAGCAGGAGATAAAGATCCACGCTGGGAGCAAGGAGAGGAAGAAAAGGGCAGAACAAATCGTGAAGCCTCTTTATATAGGGAAGATACAGAATGCAGAATTAACCAGGTTGGAAAAGACCTTTGAGAGCATCAAACCCAACACCATCCAATCAACTCACCCATGGCACTGAGTGCCTCATCCAGGCTGGTTTTAAACACTTCCAGGGATGGTGACTCCCCCACCTCCCTGGGCAGCAAATTCCAAAGGCAAATTTCTCTTTCTGGGAAGAGTTTCTTCCTCACATCCAGCCCAAACCTCCCCTGGAACAGCTTGAGACTGTGTCCTCTTGTTCTGGTGCTGCTTACCTGGGAGAAGCGACCAACCTCCACCTGGCTACATCCTTCCTAGTAGAGAGCAATAAGGTCTCCCCTGTGCCCTTGTATGCAACTAGAACCATACCATTTCAAGCACAGAATCATGGAATATTCTGGGTTGGAAGGGATCACCAAAGCTCATCCAGTCCAACCCCTCTGCACTCAGCAGGGACATCCCCAACTAGATCAGGCTGCCCACAGCCCTCTCCAGCCTCACCTTGAATATCTCCAGGGATGGAGCCTCAACCACCTCCATGGGCAACCTGTTCCAGTGTTCCACCACACTCATGCTGCAGAACTTCTTCCTAACATCCAATCTCAATCTGCTCTGCTCTACTTTGAAGCCATTGTCCCTGGTCCTGTCCCTGCAGGCCTTTGCAAACAGTCTCTCTGCAGCCTTCTTGTAGCCCCCTTCAGGTCCTGGCAGGTTGCCCTTAGGTTTCCCTGGAGACTTCTTTTCTCCAGGCTGAACACCCCCAGCTCCCTCAGCCTCTCCTCACAGGGCTATGCTCCAGGCACAAGACACAGCATGATGGAAATGAAATAACAAAGATTTCACTTCCCTGTGTCCACCTTTCAGGCTGTCTAGCCCCTTGGAGGGCTTCTACCTCTATGATAAAGACATCCCAGTCTTAAACCCATACCAGCAGGGAAGGAAATAGCGCAGGTGCTGGCCTTTAAAGTAAGCTCATTCTCTCTCTCTTAGTGTCTCTCTGGTCACAGAAGTGAGTGTGCTAGGATGAAACCCAACCTTTTAGAGGGAAAGCAATGTTCTGACTTGCAAGAGAGCTCAAAAGCAATTACACTAAGTAAACAAGAGAGGGATGCTGTAGATCTTGTCCCCCTGTTTCCAGCTGGGTACTAAAACGGGGAGCTGATGGGATTATTTGATTTCACCCGTTCCAAATCCTCCTGGGTCTTATCTCTGCCAAATGACTTTTGTGCAATCTTTAGTGTGCATAATAACAATGCATGATAACAACACATGTTAACAAAACCCAAAAGGATGCAATGAAAGCCAAATGGCCAGCACTGAAAGCAGAGCATTGTCATGGAAGCATCGTGACACCTGCCTAGAGTGGCAGGTTCAGGATGATGCCTAGGAAGTTTTCCACACATCTTGAGTAGAACGTGGCAGGATGTAAATAAATTGCCACTGGATGTAAAGGGAAAATGGTGATAGATAAGGTCTAAATGATCCCTTTGGTCTGGTAACTGACATAAAGTTAGATGTGTAAACTATTTCTGTCTTTTCTCTTGGCTCTAGCTGATACCAGCTGGTGGCTTTTGCTTGGCTGTTGCTGACCTTGGCAGTGTGGTTAAGCACAAACAGATACTCTCTGCTCTTCTCTCCTTTCCCAGAAACATTCAGGTTGGAAGAGAGGGAGGAGGTAGAGAGGGAGAAGCTATTGGTAGACTCCTGGTTTTGTCCAGGGGGTCCTACTGTTGCTTCCTTTTGTTGCAACAACACCCCCATGCAGTGCTAAAGGCTGGGGTCGGAGTGGCTGGAGAGCTGCCAAACAGAGAGGGACCTGGGGGTGCTGATTGACAGCTGCCTAAACATGAGCCAGCAGTGTGCCCAGGTGGCCAAGAGGGCCAATGGCATCCTGGCCTGCATCAGGAACAGTGTGGCCAGCAGGAGCAGGGAGGTCATTCTGCCCCTGTACACTGCACTGGTTAGGCCACACCTTGAGTCCTGTGTCCAGTTCTGGGCTCCTCAGTTTAAGAAGGACATTGAGAGACTTGAAGGTGTCCAGAGAAGGGCAACAAAGCTGGGGAGAGGCCTTGAGCACAGCCCTGTGAGGAGAGGCTGAGGGAGCTGGGGTTGCTTAGCTGGGAGAAGAGGAGGCTCAGGGGAGACCTTCTTGCTCTCTACAACTCCCTGAAGAGAAGTTGTAGCCAGGAGGGAGTTGGTCTCTGTTCCCAGGCAAGCAGCACCAGAACAAGAGGACACAGTCCGAAGCTGTGCCAGGGGAAGTTTAGGCTGGAGGTGAGGAGAAAGTTCTTCCCTGAAAGAGTCGTTCACCATTGGAATGTGCTGCCCAGGAAGGTGGTGGAGTCACCATCCCAGGAGGTGTTCAAGAGGGGACTGGATGTGGCACTTGGTACCATGGTTTAATCAGTCATGAGGTGTTGGGTGACAGGTTGGACTTGATGATCTTTGAGGTCTTTTCCAACCTTATTGATTCTATGGGTCTGTGATTCTAAGTTGTAAATCCCTATCAACATTGGATATTTTGTACATATTGACTGCATTCCTTATTTCTAGGGTTTAGTTGGCTTGTAAATAGAGCTGCATTTGCTTCCATCCCAAAATGAGCTGGTCTGGCAATTTTATTTTGGGGGGATAGTTCTCCAAATGAGTTGGGGGGAATTTCAACCACAGCCAGTGATCTGGTGTGTTCAGTGGGTTTTGGTTGGTTGGTTGGTGGTGTTTTGTGTTGTTTTCTTATGGTTTGGTTTGGTTTGGTTTCCCCTGTGAGAGGAAATCCTCTTGGCCTGGACACTGCAGGAACTTAATAGCTGTCCTTGTCCTGCCTTATTTACACTGAAATGATGATTTTGGGAAGTGGTCACACAGTGTGCACAGGAGGGCAAAGAAGCCCCATCAGAGGCTGGAGCCAGGCTAGAAAAGGCACCTCATGAGGAGAGCCTGAGGGAGCTGAGGGCTCTGGAGCTTGGAGAGGAGCAGCCTGAGAGGTGACCTCATTGCTGTTGCTAAAGCTGTGCAGAGTGAGTGCCCAGAGGCTGGAGCCAGGCTCTGCTGGGGGATGCCCAATGCCAGCACAAGGGGCAGTGGTGGAAGCTGAGGCAGAGGAAGTGCCATGGAAACAGGAGGAAGAATTTTTCCCCTGTGAGGGTGACAGAGGCCTGGAGCAGGCTGCCCAGGGGGGTTGTGGAGTCTCCCTCTCCGGAGAGATTCCAACCCCACCTGGATGTGTTCCTGTGTGACCTGCTGTAGGTGATGCTGCTCTGGCAGGGGGGTTGGACTGGATGAGCTTTGGAGGTGCCTTCCAGCCCCTAACATTCTGTGAATTTCCTAATTCCAGCATGATGGACCTTCTGCTGCAGGAAGAGCTGGGGGGAGGTGCAGGTCCACCTTCCCAGTTGAGATAAACATGACTGCAGGAATGGCATCTCCACGCTTAGCCAGCATTCATCCCACGTGGAGCTGTGCTGTACAATTGCATTCACATTCAGCCCCCATCTGACATTTAGACATCTTGCAAAAAGAGATTCCACCAGGTGCCCAGGTGCTGTGCAAAGTGGCATCTTTCATTTGTCTGACACTGGCATGCTGGTAATTTCCTTGCTGATCCTGCCTCTTCTCTTGGTATATAGCAGTAGAAAAAGGAGATAGATCATTTCCTGATTGTGCCCTTCATTGTCTGGAGAAAGGCTGAGAGAGTTGGGGCTGTTCAGTCTGGAGAAGAGAAGGCTCTGAGGAGACTTTCTTGTGGCCTTCCAGTATCTGAAGGAAGCTACAGGAAAGCTGGGGAGGGACTTCTGAGGGTATCAGAGGGTGATAGTACTGGGGGGTTGGACTGGATGAGCTTTTGAGATCCCTTCCAACTCCTAACTCTCCTAACTCTCTGTGATTTGTCTGGGGAAGTCTGGGGAGCGCTGGGAGATGGCTGCAGCATGTTTCCAACCCCTTGCAGGGCATAGGGGTGGTTGTGTTGACTCAATTGTTTGTGAAAGATTTCCACTGGTATTTGTTTTAAAGTATCCTCTAGGGGCCCAAGCACAGCTTGGATTCAGTGGTGCTATAAATGCAGGAGAAAAGAGGTGTCCTGTTTCTGAGGAGCCTGAGTCATAAAATAGGGGAGGCAGAAAGTGCATGGGAGGAGGGAAATGCTCTCAAGGTCTTACAGGGAGATACAGAAATGCAGAGATATGTAACGATCACCACGAGCTTGGCAGGAGCCTGCAGGAGAGTTAGAACTGCAGGTCTAAGATGGTCCAAGGATAAGAGGAGTCCTTCAGCCTGGGGAGCTAATCTCCCTCCCCCTCTCTCAGAATCAGCCAAGAGGTGCCTTGCAGTGAGCCAAGGCCAGTGCTGGGTGCAGCAGATGATCCTTTTGTGTTTAGTGCTCTCTTTCCTTATGCCAAATGAGGTCTGTGATGCAGACTGCTATATAACCCCTAATGAAATGTACCCACTGGAGAGCAACTGTGCTGCTTTGTGCTCCACAAACCCACCCAAGCACCATAGAATCACAGAAACATAGAGTCACAGAATCAGAGAATCATAGAATCAGAATTATAGAACCAGAGAGTCACAGAAACATAAAATCATAGAATCACAGAGTCAGAGAATCACAGATTCACAGAATGGTCTGGGTTACATCTTGCAAACTGTTTAAACTCAGTTCAGCACAATCTGGGTTGAGATTTACACTGTGAAAGAGCAAAACCAGTGCTCTGGACTATGCCTTGCACATCTAGGCATCCTGATTTAAAACCCAATGTATGCATGATCAGAGCCATGAAACTAGAGTCATAGAATGGTCTGGGCTGGAAGGGGCACCCAAAGCTCATCCAGTCCAAACTCCCTGCAGTCAGCAGGGACACCCCCAACTAGATCAGGTTACCCAGAGCTCTTTCCAGCCTCACCTTGAATATCTCCAGGGATGGTGCCTTGACCACCTCCCTGGGCAACCTGTTCCAGTGTTCCACCACCCTCCTGGTGCAGAACTTGTTCCTCACATCCAATCTCAATCTGCTCTGCTCTACTTTGAAGCCATTGCCCCTGGTCCTGTCCCTGCAGGCCTTTGCAAACAGTCTCTCTGCAGCCTTCTTGTAGTCCCCTTCAGGTCCTGGCAGGTTGCTGTTAGGTCTCCCTGGAGCCTCCAGGCCGAACACCCCCAGCTCCCTCAGCCTGTCCTTGGAGCAGATCTGCTCCAACCCCCTCAACTTTTTTTGGCCCTCCTCTGGACCCTCTCCATCAGGTCCATGTCCTTCCTGTATTGAGGGCTCCAGACCTGCACACAGCACTGCAGGTGAGGTCTCAGCAGAGCAAAGTGTCAGGATCACCTCTCTGGCTCTGCTGGCAGAGCTGCTTTGGATGCAGCCCAGGCTGCCCTTGGCCTTCTGTGCTGCAAGCTCACCCTGCCTGCTCCTGTCCAGCTTCTCCCCCACCAGCACCCCCAAGTCCTTTTCCTCAGGGCTGCTTTCTCTCCCCTCCTCCCCCAGCCTGTACTGAGTGAGGATTGTTCCAGCCCAGGAGCAGAACCCTGCACTTGCTCTTGTTGAGCCTCATGAGGTTCCCCTGGGCACCACCTCTGCAGCCTGTCCAGGTCCCTCTGGATGCCATCCCGTCCCCCTGGGGTATCAACAGCACCACTCAGCTTGGTGTCATCTGCACTGGTATCTGTAGCACTGGCTGGTTCATGCCCCATCCCTGGAGATTTTCAAGGTGAGTCTGGACAGAGCATTAGGAACATTTTTTCACCGGAAGTTCCTCCTCATGCTGAGGTGGAACCTCCTGTGCTGTACTTTCCATCCATTGCCCCTTGTCCTATCCCAGGGCACAAGTGAGCAGAGCCTGTCCCTGTCCCTTCCTTCCTGACCTTCCATCCCTCAGACATTTATAAACACTTATTGAAGCCCTATCAGTCTTCTCCTCTCCAGAATGAACAGCCCCAGATCCCTCAGCCTCTCCTCACCAGGCAGGGCTCCAATCCCTTCAGCATCCTTGCAGCCCTGCCTTGGACTCTCTCCAGCAGATCCCTGTCCCTCCTGAACTGGGGAGCCCAGAACTGGATGCAATATTCCAGGGGAGGTCTCAGCAGGGCAGAGTAGAGGGGAAGGAGAACCTCCCTGGATCTGCTGGACACAATCCTCTCAATGCCCCCCAGGATCCCATTGGCCTTCTTGGCCACCAGGGCACATTGCTGTCCCACAGGAGACTCTTTGGCTCTTTCCTCCATGTGAAACAGACCTGACTGAAGGACCCTGGAAGGAGCTGGAGGCAGGTTGATTTCAAACCATTCTGAATTGTTTCCTGAATGTAATGTGAAGTTGCTGTGTGAGAAATTTCCAGCAGCATGAGAAGAGGCATTTCCAAATGCCAGGTTGTGTCTGTAAATTGCCATGTCTGGTGATAATAAACCCTCTTGTCAAGGAGCTGCCACTTGCAGCCTTCTTGCTGGGGAATTTGATTTTGCTGTGTGCTCTCTCCCGACTGAATCACGGACCCAGCAAAACTATTGATTCCCTCTCTTACTCTCACCAATTTGTTTTTGGGCATCCAGGTGGAAGCAAACCTGGAGCTGTGAAGCTAAATGCACAAGTGAGTTAAAAGCAGCTCTGGGGAGATGGAATTACAAAGCTATAAAGTTAAACACTTAAATCAGGAACTCTCTAAGCCAAGATTTGTTCCTGAAACCTTGCTCCCTAGTGTGGCTCTGTGCATCACAAACAGCACCCCACAAAATTCCTTCCTTTATATATTTGGTTTGCCAGATAGTGACATTGATGAGGGGACAGTCCAGAGAAGGGCCACAAGGATGAGCAGAGGGCTGGAGCACCTCTCCTATGAGGACAGACTGAAGGAGTTGGGGCTGTTCAGTCTGCAGAAGAGAAGGCTCCCAGGTGACCTCATTGTGGCCTTCCAGTATCTGAAGGGGGCTACAGGAAGGCTGGGGAGGGACTGCTCAGGATATCAGGGAGTGCTAGGACTAGGGGGAATGGAATGAAGCTGGAGGTGGGGAGATTGAGGCTGGAGGTGAGGAGGAAGTTCTTCCCCAGGAGAAGCCCTGGAATGGGTTGTCCAGGGAGGTGGTTGGGGCCCTGTCCCTGGAGGTGTTTAAGCCCAGGCTGGCTGAGGCTCTGGCCAGGCTGATGTAGTGTGGGGTGTCCCTGGCCATGGCAGGGGGGTTGGAACTAGATGATCCTTGTGGTCCCTTCCAACCCTGACCGATACTATGATACTATGATACTACTGTGACAGGCAGAGAGACAGGCAGAGTCTGCTCAGCAGTTTGTGATGATACCAAACTGGGAGGCTTGGCTGAGACACCTGAAGGCTGTGGGGTCATTCAGAGACTTGGACAGACTGAGAGCTGGGCACAGAGGAACCTAATGAGGTTCAACAAGGAGAAGTGCAGAGTCCTGCACCTGGGGAGGAAGAATAACCTGCAGCAGTCCAGGTTGGGAGGGGATCTGCTGGAGAGCAGCCCTGGGGAGAAGGACCTGGCAGTGCTGGTGCAAAACAAGTTCTGCATGGGACAGCAATGTGCCCTGGTGGCCAAGAAGGCCAATGGGATCCTGGGGTGCATTGAGAGGAGTGTGTCCAGCAGATCCAGGGAGCTTCTCCTCCCCCTCTACTCTGCCCTGCTGAGACCTCCCCTGGAATATTGCATCCAGCTCTGGGCTCCCCAGTTCAGGAGGGACAGGGATCTGCTGAAGGGAGTCCAAGGGAGGGCTACAAAGATGCTGAAGGGACTGGAGGGGCTGAGGAGTCCTGGGGCTGTTCAGTGTGGAGAGGAAAAGACTAAGAGGAGATCTGATCATTGTTTATCAATAGTTGAAGGTTGGGAGTCAGGAGCGAAGGGACAGGGATAGCCTCTGCTCTTGTGCCCTGGGGCAGGACAAGAGGCAATGGATGGAAACTACAGCCCAGGAGGTTCCACCTCAACATGAGGAAGAACTTCTAGACTGTGAGGGTCCCAGAGGCCTGGAGCAGGCTGCCCAGAGAGGTTGTGGAGTCTCCTTCTCTGGAGCCTTTCCATCCCTGTCTGGATGTGTTCCTGCGTGACCTGTGCAGGATTCTATGGTCCTGCTCTGGCGGGGGACTTGGACTTGATGATCTTCAAAGGTCCCTTCCAACCCCTAACATCTTCTGATGCTGTGATTAGAAACAGCAGCCCACCAAATCTTCCTTTAAGTATTTGGTGTGCCAGACACTAAGCAGCATCCCTGCGTGGGGTTTCGAGCAGGCGCCTGTGGCGGAGGGATCTGATGGGCTTCAATTCTTCCAACTCAGCCATCTGATCTGAAGAGGGAAGCAAAATTATAGCCCTGGATCTGTACCCTCTGGTTCACCTTCCTGTTCTATTTAGGGGTTCTGCAGCAGGGCGATGAGCAAAGCCCGGAGGCAGCGTTTGGAGGGGCGGCTGGGGGCTGAGCTCATCCCTCTGCACGTGGCCTCGGCAGAGTCAGTCTGGTCCCCTTTGAAACCACTCCGTGCTGCCAGCTTGCAATTGGAATTCTTCTGCCATGTCTGTGTTTCAGTGTGGGATGTAAGGGGAGTGAGACTGAAAGGCATTTGTGGTGTGCTGCCCCTGAAGGTTGAGAGGAAAGTCCTGAGAAGTCAAGAGACTGAGCCTGGATGTTAGTGTGGTAGTTTTAGGGTAGTTAATGCTGGGAGGGGGAGAGGAAATTTCAACCTACCACAGTTAGGAACAAGTTCTGCACCATGAGGGTGGTGGAACACTGGAACAGGTTGCCCAGGGAGGTGGTTGGGGCCCCTTGTCCTGTCATGAGGCTGGAAAGAAAGTTGTATGAGGAGGGGCTGAGGGAGCTGGGGGTGTTCAGCCTGGAGAAGAGGAGACTTAGAGGGGACCTCATCACTCTCTACAACTACCTACAAGGATGTTGTAGGCAGGTGGGGATCAGGCCTTTCTCCCAGGCATCCAGGGGCATGGCCTGAAGCTGTGCCAGAGGAGGGTTAGATTGGATATTGGGAAGCAATTCCTGATGGAAAGGGGAATTAGAGACTGGGATGGGGTGCCCAGGGGGTTGGTGGAGTCACCATCCTTGGAGGTCTTTAAGAAAAGCTTGGATGTGGCACTTGGTGCCATGGTTTAGCTGGTGTGGCGGTGCTAGGTCCAAGGCTGGACTTGATGATCTCAGAGGCCTTTCCTACCTCAATAATTCTGTGATTGGGCATCCCCCAGCAGAGCCTGGCTCCATCCTCTGGGCATTCACCCTGCACATCTTTATCAACAGCAATGAGGTCACCTCTCAGGCTCCAATGGTAGAAGCTGAGTTCCATGGAAACATGAGGGAACAATTTTTTCACTGTGAGGGCAACAGAGCCCTGGACCAGGCTGTCCAGGGGGTTTGTGGAACCTCCCTCTTTGGAGACCCAAAACCCCACCTGGATGTGTTCCTGTGTGACCTGCTCTGGGTGCTCCTGCTCTGGCAGGGGGCTTGGACTGGATGTGCTTTGGAGGTCCCTTCCAGCCCCTAACATTCTGAGACTCTGTGATTCTGTGATTTAATCCCAGGTCTCTGAGCCATAAGCTGGTTGTCAGCTCAGCTCAATTGCCCCTGAAAGGAAGTTCATTTGGGCAGAAGAATCAGCAAGATGTAGGATGTACACAAAACAGGGACTGGGGAATTTAACCAGCTCCTGTCTTGCATAATTGCTAATTAGAACACATCCACAGCCTAATAAGGAACCAGACTGAACAGAATTGGGAGGCCAGCCAGCTGGGTGCTGTGCCAGGAATCAGCCTGGCATTTTAAACCCCATTTTGGTCATCTCTGTTGTTTTTTTTTCCCCACATGACAAAGCACTTCTACACTTGTTTACAAAATGCTTTGCTGTTGTGGGACATTACAGGTCCCTGCCTTTGGGTACCTTCCTATCTGCTCTGTACCTGTAGGCAACGCTTCAGCTTGGTGCGGGGTGTAGAAAGTCAGTTTCAGGGCAGCTGTATTGAAGCAGAAAATGATAAATCAGGTTCAACTTGGAGACCTGTGGCCAGTGGTGTTCCCCAGGGATCTGTCCTGGGCCCAGTTTTGTTCAATACCTTTATCAATGACCTGGCTGAGGGCATTGGGTGCACCCTCAGCAAGTTCCTGATGACACAGAACTGGGGGGTGGCTGACACCTGCCAGGCTGTGCTGCCATCCAACCAGAGCTGGGCAGGCTGAGAGCTGGCTGCAGGCAAACCTCAGGGAGTTCAGTAAGGGTTTCTTCTTTTGATGGGGTTAATAGTCTCCTGCTGGCTGGTGACAAACAGAGGGGCAGCTCACCAGCAGTAGAGAGAAGGAGAGCTGGTAAGGGCTCTCAACTTGCTACCCTGAGGCAAGCCACGAATGATCCACCAGGACATTCTGTGGAAACCGAGGGGATTTGGCACAAGAGGAGGACAGGGCCAGCCCAGCTGAAGTGCTTCTATGCGAATGCGCGCAGCTTGGGCAACAAACAGGATGAGTTACGTGCCACTGTGCTGCTGGGATGCCACGACATAGTGGCTGTTACTGAAACTTGGTGGGATGAATCCCATGACTGGGATGTAGGCATAGATGGATATAAACTCTTTAGGAAGGATAGGCAGGGAAGGAGAGGAGGAGGTGTTGCCCTCTATGTCAATAGCCAGTTGGAATCAGTGGAGCTCCAACTGGGGAGGGATGATAAGCTAGTTGAGAGTGTATGGGTCAAAATTAAAGGCAGGACAGGGGAAGAAGATATTACTGTGGGGGTCTCCTACAGGCCACCTGACCAGCAGATCCAAGCAGATGAGGCCCTCCATAGGCAAATAGAAGCAGCTTCCAGGTCACAAGCCCTGGTCCTCATGGGTGATTTCAACCACCCGGACATCTGCTGGAGGGACAACACAGCAAGGCACCAGCAATCCAGGATGGTCCTGGACTGCATAGAAGACAACTTCCTCCTCCAAATGGTGGAGGAACCAACAAGAAATGGTGCTATGCTGGACCTTGTTCTCACCAACAGGGAAGGGCTGGTAAGCAATGTGAGGCTCATAGACGGCCTTGGCTGCAGTGACCATGAAGCAGTTGAATTTAACATCCTCAGGGCAATCAGGAGGAAGTATTCCAAGCTCACGACCCTAGACTTTAGGCGTGCAGATTTTGATGGCTTCAGGGATCTGCTAGCCAAAGTGTCATGGGACAAAGCCCTGGAGGGAAGAGGGACCCAGGACAGCTGGTCAGTATTCAAGGACCACCTCCTCTGTGTCCAGGAGCTCTGTGTACCAACAAAGAGAAAAGCAGGTAAGAATGCTAGGAGGCCTGCCTGGATGGGCAAGGAGCTACTGGACACACTATTACTTAAAAGGAAACTCTACAGGAAGTGGAGGGAAGGACAGGTAGAACAGGGGGAATACAAGGAAGCTGCCCGAGCAGCAAGAGTCCTGGTTAGGAAAGCCAAAGCAGAGTTTGAGTTGAATCTAGCCAGGGAGATTAAAGGGAACACTAAGAACTTCTACAGGTATATTAATGGGAAGAAGAAGACTAGGGAAGGTGTGGGCCCCCTCAGAAAGGAAAATGGTGACATGGTCACCTGTGATGAGGAAAAGGCTGAGGTACTTAATAACTTCTTTACCTCAGTCTTCACTGCAAGGGCCTCTAGCCACACTCCTGATGTTATGGAAGTCAAAGCCAGGGACGGGGAGGAAGAACTGCCCATTGTAAGTGCAGATCAGGTTCGTGATCATCTGAAGAACCTGAAAGTGTTCAAGTCCATGGGACCCGACGGGTTACACCCACGGGTGCTGAGAGAACTGGCAGAGGAGGTTGCTAAACCCCTCTCTATTATATTTCAAAAGTCCTGGCAGTCTGGTGAAGTCCCCACAGACTGGAAAAGGGGAAACATTGCCCCCATCTTCAAAAAGGGCAAGAAGGAGGAACCAGGGAACTACAGGCCAGTCAGTCTCACCTCTGTGCCTGGAAAGATCATGGAGCAGATCCTCCTGGAGTCACTACTCGCTCAAAAGAATAGTGAAGAGGTGATTGGGAACAGTCAGCATGGCTTTGCCAAGGGCAAATCCTGCCTGACCAACCTGGTGGCCTTCTATGAGCAGGTGACAAAATTAATAGATGAGGGGCAAGCAACTGATGTCGTTTACCTGGGCCTGAGCAAAGCCTTCGACACTGTCCCGCACCACATCCTGGTCTCCAAACTGGTGACACATGGGTGTGAGGGGTGACCACTAGATGGATAAGGAACTGGCTTGATGGCCGCACCCAAAGAGTGGCTGTCAATGGCTCCATGTCCCAGTGGAGGCCAGGGACAAGCAGAGTCCCTCAGGGATCAGTCCTGGGACCTGTCTTATTCAACATCTTTGTGGGGGACATGGACAGTGGCATTGAGTGCACCCTCAGCAAGTTTGCTGATGACACCAAGCTGTGTGGTGCAGCAGACACGCTGGAGGGAAGGGAGGCCATCCAGAGGGACCTGGACAGGCTGGAGAGGTGGGCACAGGCCAACCTCATGAAGTTCAATAAGAGCAAGTGCAGGGTCCTGCATCTGGGTCGAGGCAATCCCAGGCACAAATACAGGCTGGGCAGTGACTGGCTGGAGGGTAGCCCTGAGGAGAGAGACTTGGGGGTGCTGGTGGGCAAAAAGCTCAACAGGAGCTCTCAATGTGCACTTGCAGCCCGCAAAGCCAATCAGATCCTGGGCTGCATCAGGAGAAGTGTGGCTAGCAGGTCAAGGGAGGTGATCCTCCCCCTCTACTCAGCCCTGGTGAGACCCCACCTGGAGTACTGTGTCCAGTTCTGGAGCCCCTATTACAAGAGGGATGTGGAGGTGCTGGAACGTGTCCAGAGAAGGGCCACGAGGATGATCAGAGGGCTGGAGCACCTCTCCTGTGAGGACAGACTGAAGGAGTTGGGGCTGTACAGTCTGCAGAAGAGAAGGCTCCGAGGTGACCTAATTGTCGCCTTCCAGTATCTGAAGGGGGCTACAGGAAGGCTGGGGAAGGACTTCTCAGGATATCAGGTAGTGATAGGACTAGGGGGAATGGAATGAAGCTGGAGGTGGGGAGATTCAGGCTGGATGTGAGGAGGAGGTTCTTCACCATGAGAGTGGTGAAACCCTGGAATGGGTTGTCCAGGGAGGTGGTCGAGGCCCCGTCCCTGGGGGTGTTTAAGAGCAGGCTGGATGAGGCTCTGTCCAGCCTGATCTAGTGTGGGGGTGTCCCTGCCCATGGCAGGGGGGTTGGAACTAGATGATCCTTGTGGTCCCTTCCAACCCTGAATGAAACTATGAAACTATGAAACTATGACAAGTGCAGGGTCCTGCATCTGGGGAGGAATAACAGCAGGCACCAGGACAGGTTAGGGAATGCCCTGCTGGAGAGCAGCTCCATGGAGAAAGACCTTGGAGTGCTGGTGGGCAGCAAGTTCTGCATGGGACAGCAATGTGCCCTTGTGGCCAAGAGAGCCAAGGGGATCCTGGGGGGGCAGCAGGAAAAGTGTGGCCAGCAGGGCTAGGGAGGTTCTACTGCCCCTCTGCTCTGCCCTGCTGAGACCACACCTGCAATCCTGTGTCCAGTTCTGGGCTCCCCAGCTCAAGAGAGACAGAGACCTGCTAGAGAGAGTCCAAGGGAGAGCCAGGAGGATGCTTAGGGGACTTGAGCATCTCCCCTGTGAAGAGAGACTGAGAGCCCTGGGGCTGTTTAGTCTGGAGAAGAGAAGGCTGAGAGGGGATCTGATCAATGTCTATCAATAGCTGAGGGATGGGGGTCAAGTGGAGGGGGCCAAGCTCTTGTGGGTGGTGCACAGCAATAAACCAAGGACCAATGGAGACAAACTTGAAGAGAGAAGGTTTCAGCTGAACATGAGGAGAAACTTCTTTGGTGTGAGGGTGACAGAGGCCTGGAGCAGGCTGCCCAGAGAGGTTGTGGAGTCTCCTTCTCTGGAGCCTTTTCGACCCTGGCTGGATGTATTTCTGTGCAGCCTATCCTGGGTGATGTTGCACTGTCAGGGGGGTTGGACTGGATGATCTCTGGAGGTTCCTTCCAACCTCTAATGTACTGAGGCACTGTAATTTACAGAGATGACATTACTGTAACTCAGCCTTAGCAAAAATGTATTGAGGATTATTTAATGTTCTCATAAATTGCCTTTTCCTCTCTCCTCTCACCCCTTCTTGTCACATCTAACAGCAGGGATGGCTGCAACACAAGAACATAGATTATTTCCCCCCCCTATTAAGGATAAAACATAATGACCCAATCACCAGAGGGAAGCCTAGGAGATCACACACGCTCCAGACATCTGAGGATGCTGCAGGCTTTACTGAGAGGGCAAATGCCCTGCTGGAGCTGGTTTAGGTGGCTGCAAGAGGAGATTAGTTCAATTAGCAGAGCTGCAAAATGCTGCCACAGCTGAAGTGCTCTTGTAAGAGGCCATGCTGCAGTTTCTTATGGGACACCTTAGGGACCAGGGATAGCAGCATTTATGTTGTGACAGTGCAGAGTCAGAGTAGCACAGGTAACCCTGGAAGACCATAGAAGCATAGAATCACAGAATTGTCAGGGCTGGAAGGGGCCTCAAGGATCATCCAGTTCCAACCCCCCGGCCATGGGCAGGGACACCTCACACCAGAGCAGGTTGCTCACAGCCACATCCAGCCTGGGGTGCATTCAGAGGAGTGTGTCCAGCAGATCCAGGGAGCTTCTCCTCCCCCTCTGCTCTGCCCTGCTGAGACCTCACCTGGAATATTGCATCCAACTCTGGGCTCCCCAGTTCAGGAGGGACAAAGATCTGCTGGAGAGAGTCCAAGGGAGAGCTGCAAGGATGCAGAAGGGACTGGAGCCCTGCCTGGTGAGGAGAGGCTGAGAGCCCTGGGGCTGTTTAGTGTGGAGAGGAGAAGACTGAGAGGGGATCTGATCAATGTCTACCAGTATCTGAGGGCTGGGGGTCAAGAGGGAGGGGATATGATCTGCTCTGTTGCACCCTGTGATAGGACAAGGGTCGATGGATGGAAACTACAGCACAGGAGGTTGCACCTCACCATGAGGAGGAACTTCTCACTGTGAAGCTCCTAAAGCACTGGAGCAGGCTGCCCAGAGAGGTTGTGGAGTCTCCATCTCTTGAGAGCCTTTCCATCCCTGTCTGGATGTGTTCCTGTGTGACCTGTGCTGGATTCTGTGCTCCTTCTCTGGCAGGGGGGTTGGACTCTGAGATCTCTGGGGGTCCATTCCAACCCCTGACATCCTGTGATCCTGTGACACATCATTACCAGAGAAATACTGAGTGCAGGGTGTCAGCTGTATCTGCTGGAGATTCCTGCTGGTGTGGCACCAAATAAAACCCAGATTATGTCTTTCATCTGTTTTTAGCAGCAAGGTCATGAAGAATGAAATATGTTCCCTCCTTTGAAGTGACTCCACTTCAGTCCAGTTGAGAAACAATCCTGGGCTCTACTGCTGTAAAGGGACTTTCCTTGCCCTCTGCCTGTAGAGCTCCTACTCTACAAATCAATAAGAGCCTGCAATATTTATGGGACATCTTGAAGCCCTCTGATTAAAAACAAGCTCACTCCAACAACAAATGTGTGAATATTCCCTCCACTTTCCTTCCCCTTTTTGGAGCTTTGAGCTGGGAAATGTCAGCTGCTCAGGACTGCTCAGCTGAAACATGGCCTGGGTGGTTTTTTTTTCCCCCTTGAATGAAAGAGACATTGATGTTGCAAAGTATTGATACCTTGAGAAAGATGCAGTTAAAGAGCATGTTGATTTGCTTTACAGCATCCACCGCTGTGCCAGCGCATGAAGTCATCACTTACCAATGACTCTAACACAGACACAACCAGCTCCTACAGAGGGTTTCACCCCTTAAACTTGGGAAAGATCTGTGGTATCTCCACTGGAGCAGTACTGGGCTGATGGGCTGGGGGGCAGCAGGGTGAGGTTTAACCAGGCCAAGTGCAGGGTCCTGCACGTTGGCCACAACAACCCCATGCAGGCTACAGACTGGGGGTGAGTGGCTGGAGAGCAGCCTGGCAGAGAGGGACCTGGCAGTGCTGGGGGACAGCAGCTGGACAGGAGCCAGCAGTGTGCCCAGGGGGCAGGGAAGGCCAAGGGCATCCTGGCCTGGATCAGGAGCAGTGTGGGCAGCAGGAGCAGGGATGGAATTGTGCCCTGCACTGGGCACTGGTGAGGCCTCACCTCCAGCACTGTCTGCAGCTCTGGGCCCTCACTGCAAGAGAGATCCTGAGGTGCTGGAGCAGGTCCAGAGGAGAGCAACCAGGCTGGGGAAGGGACTGGGGGGAAAGGCTGCTGAGGAGGGGCTGAGGGAGCTGGGGGTGTTCAGCCTGGAGAAGAGGAGACTCAGGGGGGACCTTATCACTCTCTGCAACTACCTGAAGGGAAGCTGTAGTTAGTTGGGGGTCAGGCTCTGCTCCCAGGCAGCTTGTGACAGGACAAGAGGGCATGGCCTGAAGCTGTGCCAGGGGAGGGTTAGGTTGGAGGTTAGGAAGCACTTCCTGATGGAAAGGGGAATCAGACACTGGGATGGACTGCCCAGGGAGGTGGTGGAGTCACTGTGCCTGGAGATGTTTAAGGGAGGATTGGATGTGGCACTCAGTGCCATGGTCTGGTTGGTGTGGTGGGGTTGGGTCACAGGCTTGGCTGGATGATCTCAGAGGTCTATTCCAGCCTCAACCATTCTGTGATGCTGTGAAAATAGGAGGTTTGCCTGGGTTTCATTGGTAAAGACCTAGGTTTACTAAAGCTTTCCCATATACTGTTGAGGATCCTATTTTGGTTGTGTTCTGTGCCTCTTGCCTGATTCTTTCATTGATTATGTCAATTAATATTAACTGATGATGATTCTGGTCTGGGTTTTTCTTTTGGTGGATTTTTTTCTTCTTTTTTTGTTTTGGTTTGGTTTGGTTTTTTGCTTTGTTTTGTTTTGGGTTTTTGTTGTTGCTTTCATTTGGCTTTTGTTGTTGGTTTCATTTGGCTTTTGTTGCTGTTTTCATTTGGGTTTTGCTGTTGGTTTTGTTCGGGTTTTGTTGCTGTTTTCATTTGGGTCTTGCTGTTGGTTTCATTTGGGTTCTGTTGTTGTTTTCCTTTGTGTTTTGTTGTTGGTTTCATTTGGGTTTTGTTGTTGGTTTTGTTTGGGTTTTGTTGTTGGTTCATTTGGGTTTTGTTGTTGGTTTTGTTTTGGTTTTGTTGTTGGTTTCCTTTGGGGAGTTTTGCTGGTTTTGTTTGGATTTTGTTGTTGGTTTCCTTTGGGTTTTGTTGTTGGTTTCCTTTGGGTTTTGTTGTTGGTTTCATTTGGGTTTTGTTGTTGGTTTCCTTTGGGGTTTCTTGTTGGTTTTGTTTGGGTTTTGTTGTTGATTTCCTTTGGGTTTTGCTGTTGGTTTTGTTTTGGTTTTGTTGTTGATTTCATTTGGGTTTTGTTGTTGGTTTCCTTTGGGTTTTGTTGTTGGTTTTGTTTGGGTTTTGTTGTTGGTTTCCTTTGGGTTTTGTTGTTGGTTTCCTTTGGGTTTTGTTGTTGGTTTCATTTGGGTTTTGTTGTTGATGCATTTGGGTTTTGTTGTTGGGGTTTTTTTTGGGTTTTGTTGTTGGTGTTGGGTTTTGTTGTTGGTTTCCTTTGGGTTTTGTTGTTGGTTTTGTTTGGGTTTTGTTGTTGGTTTTGTTTGGGTATTTTTGCTGGTTTTGTTTGGGTTTTGTTGTTGATTTCCTTTGGGTTTTGTTGTTGGTTTCATTTGGGTTTTGTTGTTGGTTCATTTGGGTTTTGTTCATTTCCTTTGGGTTTTGTTGTTGGTTTCCTTTGGGTTTTGTTGTTGGTTTTGTTTGGGTTTTGTTCTCGGTTTTGTTTGGGTTTCGTTGTTGGATTTGTTTCAGTTTGTTTTTTTTTTTTTGTTGTTTGCTTGCTGCTGGTGGTTTTTTGTTTTTATTCTTTAGTGAAACATTCCCAGACAAGGGGGGGGGGGGGGGGGGGGAGGAAGGGGCAGGGGAGGGAGAGGGGGAGGAGGATGGCAGAAACCTTCCTATTCTGCACTTAACTCAGCCCATTAGCGCTAACACTGTGAAGTGCTTTAGACCTAGATCAGGTTCAGCAATTAGCAAGTGAAATGCAGCTGCAGAGAGAAGAGAGAGAGGAGAGAGCTGTAATGCTCCTGTTTGTTCTTTCCCATCTACTCTGCCATCTCAATTAAACACCCTGGTATTTTTGTTCAAAAGCTGCTGAGCAGACTATTTTTAGCTAAGGAATCTGGCACAGCCCACTAATTAGAAGTTTGTTCCTCTCTGCTGCTGGCCACAGCCTTTTTTCTCTTTTAATTTGTTGGAAAAATCCTTTTTTTTAATGATTTTTTATTTCCCCCTCCCCCCCCCCCCCCCCAACCCCCTCCCCCCCTCGTTGTTTTAAAGCCAGCTAAGTAAATATTGCTGAGCTCTTGCCTGTTTTCATCTGAAGATCAAATCATTCCCATAAGGATACACAGCTTGTGTCCTGTGTCCAGTACCTGGCCCCTTGGTTTAGGATGCACACTTTGACCACAGCAACCCCCATGCAGTGCTGCAGGCTGGGGGCAGAGTGGCTGAGAGCAGCCAGGCAGAAAGGGACCTGGGGGGTACTTGTGGACAGCCAGCTGAACATGAGCCAGCAGTGTGCCCAGGTGGCCAAGAAGGCCAGTGGCATCCTGCCCTGCATCAGGAACAGTGTGGCCAGCAGGAGCAGGGAAGTCATTGTGCCCTGTGCTCAGCACTGGTTAGGCCACACCTTGAGTCCTGTGTCCAGTTCTGGGCTCCTCATTTTGGGAAAGATGTTGTGATGCTGGAAGGTGTCCAGAGAAGGGCAACAAAGCTGGGGAGGGGTCTGGAGCACAGCCCTGTGAGGAGAGGCTGAGGGAGCTGGGGTTGCTTAGCCTGGAGAAGAGGAGGCTCAGAGGAGATCTCATTGCTCTCTACAACTCCCTGAAAGGAGGTTGTAGCCAGGTGGGGGTTGGTCTCTTCTCCCAGGCAACCAGCACCAGAACAAGAGGACACAGTCCCAAGCTACACCAGGGGAAGTTTAGGCTTGAGGTCAGAAAGTTCTTTCCAGAAAGAGAGATTGGCCATTGGATGTGCTGCCCAGGGAGGTGGTGGAGTCCCAGTCCTTGGGGGTGTTCAAAAAAGGCCTGGATGTGGCACTTGGAGCTATGGTTTAGTTGTCAGGAGGTGTTAGGTATCAGGGAATAGGTTGGACTTGATGATGTCTGAAGTCTTTTCCAACCTGGTTGATTCTGTGATACTATGATTCTTCTGGGCCAGTACTCCTTCATAATCAAGGCCCAGCATTTTGAAGCAGCTGATAACTTGAAGTGCTTTAACTTCTGGGTGCTCAATTTGGCATCTACAAAAGGGCTGATTTTCAGACAGCCTTGAGCCACCCACTGCTCAAACACCAGGTTCTGCTAGCTGGCTGCGCACAGTTTGCAGCCAAACACAGCTACTTGATAATGATATTTTAAAGCAAGGTTATTTAGCCAGTGAGACAGCTGCTGCTGGAAATGATGCCAGCAGTCTGGATTTACCTTTGGGACTGTAAAATTCTGTGGGAGCTCAAATGAGAGAGGAGAAGGTTGAGAGGGGATCTGATCAATGTCTACCAATAGTTGAGGGGTGGGGGTCAGGAAAGAAGGGACAGGGGCAGGCTCTGCTCACTTGTGCCCTGGGATAGGCACAAGGGGCAATAGATGGAAACTACAGCACAGAAAGCTCCACCTCCACATGAGGAAGAACTTCTTCACTGTGAGGGTCCCAGAGCACTGGAACAGGCTGCCCAGAGAGATTGTGAAGTCTCCTTGTCTGGAGCCTTTGCATCCCTGTCTGGATGTGTTCCTATGTGACCTGTGCTGGATTCTATGGTCCTGCTCTGGCAGGGGGTGCCATCTAGAGAGACCAGGGCAGGCTACAGACCTGGGACCATGACAACTTCATGAGTTTCCACAAGACCAAGTGCAAGGTCCTGCAGCTGGGTCAGGGCAATCCCAGGCACTGATACAGGCTGGGCAGGGAATGGCTGGAGAGCAGCCCTGGAGAAAAGGCCTTGGGGGTGCTGGGGGATGAGAAGCTCAACAGGAGCCAGCAGTGAGCACTTGCAGCCCAGAGAGCCAACCACAGCCTGGGCTGCATCAGGAGAAGTGTGGCCAGCAGGGCCAGGGAGGGGATTCTCCCCCTCTGCTCCACTCTGCTGAGACTCCACCTGGAGCTCTGTGTCCAGTTCTGGAGCCTCTGTTCCAGGAAGGCTCTGGAGGTGCTGGAAGGTGTCCAGAGAAGGGCCACGAGGATGACTCTGTCTGTCTGTCCCCTCATCAATGTCATTGATGAAGATGTTGAACAGGACTGGACCCAGCACTGATCCCTGGGGGACTCCACTGGTCACAGCTCTCCAGCTGGACTTGGCACCACTGATCACCACTCTTTGCACTCTATTGTGCCACCAGTTCCTAATCCCTCTCACTCTCTGCTCTACTATCTCACACTTCTGGAGCTTGCTCACATCAACTTCTGCAGCACCTGGCAGTGAACTAAATTTGCTCTTAGCCACCTGACAGTCTGCTTCCCAGACTCCTTTCTTTGCAGTGTATAAATGCACCTCCTCTAAGCAAGGTTTTCTCTCACCTGGGTAAATCCCTCCACATCCATGAAAGCCAGCAGAGCTGTGCTGATTTATGCCAGCTGAGCATCTGACCTTTTCAGTTCAACCTGCTGAATTCCTTGGCAGCAGCTTTGATTCTAAGGGGACTCCTTGCCTGCAGAATCTGAGGAACATTGCTTATGGCCTGTCATGAAAAGTCAAAAACTTTCCAGGGAAAAGTCCTTAATTTTAATGACTTTCACATCTGATACTTCATCATGGAGGCAGTCTGTCACTGCTGAGGGTTCCTCCTGTTCTCCTGCTGTTTCAGTGCTGAAGAGGTGTGACTCTTAGAGGCTTCTGCAATTATTGCTAAGGCAGTTGTGCTGGTTGTGCAGCCTGCCTGGGTTGAGCTGGGCAGCTTTTAATTTGTCATGGAAATTGCCTATTAAAAACAGATGTTTTCATAGTTAAAGCAGCCCCAGTGTGAGCCACTGCGAGGCAAGTGCCAGCCTCACTCAGTGCCCAATGTGAACCTGGAGCAACACTGCATCAGGGACTGTGAATCTGATTTAAATAATGCAAATCCAGTGCTGAATGAGTCTGGAATCAAGTCTCATATTTTCAGACACCAGTGGGGTGAGATCCAAATGGAAGGCTGCTGAGAGAGTGCCACTGGGTGGTTTTAATGGCCCCCCAGGAGAGTGCCTCTATAAAAGTGATGGAGTGGCACTACTCACTAGCTGCAAGCTCAGAAGGTGAAATAGATAAACTTCACAGCAAAAAAGGGAGGTGGGGCTGCCAGCCATTTGCAGGACATGTGTCTGCCAGGCAGCTGAGGGTGAGAAAGCATCCCCTCAATTGCTTCTCTGCATACACAGCTGACATCTGCTGCTTCCTTGCCCTCTGGCACAAACTGCCTGCAGGCATGGACCTAACACAGATTGGTCTGGCCTGGAAGAGACCTGCAGAGGTCATCCAGTAAAACCCCCTCTACAGTCAACAGGGACATCCCCAACTACGTCATGTTGCTCAGAGACCTGTCTAGGCTCACCCTCACTGCAAAGAAGTTTCTCCTCATGTTCAGCTGAAACCTTCTCCATTAAAGTTTGTCTCTATTGGTCCTTGGCTTATTGCTGTGCAGCACCCAAAAGAGCTTGGCCCCCTCCACTTGACCCCCAGCCCTCAGCTATTGATAGACATTGATCAGATCCCCTCTCAGCCTTCTCTTCTCCAGACTAAACAGCCCCAGGGCTCTCAGTCTCTCTTCACAGGGGAGATGCTCAAGTCCCCTAAGCATCCTCCTGGCTCTCCCTTGGACTCTCTCCAGCAGGTCTCTGTCTCTCTTGACCTGGGGAGCCCAGAACTGGACACAGGATTGCAGGTGTGGTCTCAGCAGGGCAGAGCAGAGGGGGAGCAGAACCTCCCTGGCCCTGCTGGCCACACTTTCTTGCTGCCCCCCAGGATCCCCTTGGCTCTCTTGGCCACCAGGGCACATTGCTGTCCCATGCAGAACTTGCTGCCCACCAGCACTCCAAGGTATTTCTCCATGGAGCTGCTCTCCAGCAGGGCATTCTCTAACCAGTCCTGGTGCCTGCTGTTATTCCTCCCCAGATGCAGGACCCTGCACTTGACCTCTATTACTGTTTCAATTGATGCCCATTTACTGGTGGAGGAGCACAGACTGATTGCTTTAGCACACATGGACTTGAGATGCCTAATGTAGATCTTACCACCTTCTCTCCCAGTTAATGTCCACCAGCTGAGGTTCTGGCTCTCTCTTTTGTTAGTTATTGATCCTCCTGTGGTAGATCCTGTAAAAATTGAAGCAATGGGGTCTGATAATGCAGATCTTTCTAGAACTGTTGCTTCAGAGAGATGATAGGTAGCAAAATTGTTCCCTACTACTTGTCTTGCCAAACTCAGAAATGATCCAGTAGGAATAGACTGGATGATACTGGTTAATTGTTGTAGTTCTGTGGACAGTAGGGACAGGAGGTGACCATCCCCCTGTGCTCAGCACTGCTGAGACCACACCTGAAGAGCTGTGTTCAGCTCTGGGACCCTCACTCCAGGAAGGACACTGAGGGACTGGTGGATGGGCAACGAAGCTGGAGAAGGGCCTGGAGCCCCTGGGCTATGAGGAGGGGCTGAGGGAGCTGGGGGTGTTCAGGCTGGAGAAGAGGAGGCTGAGGGGAGACCTCATTGCTCTCTACAGCTCCCTGAAGGGAGGTTGGAGTGAGGAGGGGACAGCCTCTGCTCCTTGGTGGCAAGGGACAGGAGCAGAGGCAATGGCTCCAAGCTGCAGCAGGGGAGGCTCAGGCTGGGTGCTAGGAAATATTTCCTGCCAGAGAGGGCTCTCAGCCATTGGAATGGTCTGCCCAGGGCAGTGCTGGAGTCCCCATCCCTGGGGGTGTTCCAGCAGCCTTGGAGCTGGTGCTTAGGGACAGGGTTTGGTGTTGACCCTGCAGTGCTGGGTGTGAGGTTGGACCGGATGAGCTTGGAGGTCTCTTCCACCAGGATGTTTTCTGTGATTCTGTGGCTCTGGTGAGAGTGCTAACCTTTAGCACAGTTGAGTTAATGCCAGGGGTCTACAGGGTAAGGTTTGGGTCTTCTGCCTCTGTTCCCAGTGCTGACCCTGCTTTGGAAACCCTTTTCTGGGACCTGGTCAGTCACCTGGACAAAAAGTGGGGAGCTGCAAGTTTTCTTCCTCCCATGCACGACTGCTCCTTGGCACGAGCACTCAACCCTTGCATGCTTGGCTGCCAGGTGATTTCAGCAAGTGATAGGCAAGCAGTGAGGCTTAGCTTTTCACCTTGCATCCTGTATTGCCTTCTCTCTGTCCCCATGTTAAACTCCTGGCCTGGTGCTAAGGTGAGGAGCTCCAGGGAAATCAACATTCTCGATTATCCTCTCTCCCTGTTATAAAGTTAAAAGGCTCTTGAAGCTTCTAATCCTGCACATGAGAGCACTGCTGGGCATTTGAGTGTACCATTGGCTTTATTAGAGCTACACCTGAAAGTAAATTTATTTAGGTGTGGTAGTGTTTGTAAAAGGGAGGTTTAGATCCTGCAAGCTGTCATGCAGGGGATGTGTTCCTGTGTGACCTGTGCTGGATTCTCTGGTCCTGCTCTGGCAGGGGGGTTGGACTCGATGCTCTTAGCAGATCCCTTCCAACCCCTAACATCCTCTGATCCTGTGATCCTGAGGCCTTCCCAAGCATTTTGAGGTGGGAATGAGCCCATAGCAAGTGCACTCTAGGTCAGTCAGAAGCTTGTACCCCCACCTCAGTGTTGGCAGCCCCTCAGAAGGCCGAGGTTCCCATGCATCCTGGCTAACCATACTTAACTCCAGTTCAGTGCAGCTGGGAGGACCTGCCTGGAGGCTCAGCTAGAAAAACCGTGTCTGCTGCACTCAGCCTGGGTATTGGTGACATAAATATAGAAGGTGAGAGGTCTCTACAGTTCCTGGTGCATTTACCCCAGGGCACAGCCAACGTGACAGGGCTGTGTCAGCCAAGAGTCACATTGCTGAACCCTTTCATGTCAGGATTTAATTTTATGTTTCACTTCCATTTCACATTTCACAGGTTCAGATTGCACTGGGTTGGAAGGGACCCTCAAAGGTCATCTTGTCCAACCCTGCTGCAGTGAGCACTGACACCTCCAACCAGAGCAGGCTGCCCGGGGCCACATCAAGTCTGATCTTGAACGTCTCCAAGGACCTGGCTCTCAATCACAACCCTGGGCAACCCCTTCCTGTGTTTTACTACTCTCATCTTAAAGAACTTCTTCCTGATGGCCAACCTAAATCTCCCCTGCTCCAGTTTCAAACAATTGCCCCTCATCCTATCACTCCAAACCCTTCTAAACAGTCCCTCCCTGTCCTTTCTGCAAGTTCCCTTCAGATATTGAAACACAGCTAATAAGGTCTCCCTGGAGCCTTCTCCTCTCCAGGCTGAACTGCCCCAATTCTTTCAGCCTGTCTTCACAGGAGAGATGCTCCAGCCCTCTGAAGAGCTGCTCCAGCCCAACAGCTTTAATTTTACTTGTAAAAAATCCCTAACCTCTAATGATGAAGATCTGGTCCTGAGTGATTCTGAATTGTGAGGTGCAGCAGAAACAGAGTAGTTAATGACCAAGGTACTATTGATTCTTCTGGGTCACTGTGTTCACAGGATCAGAGGATGTTAGGGGTTGGAAGGGGCCTCTGGAGATCTTCCAGTCCAACCCTCCTGCCAGAGCAGAACCATAGAATCCAGCACAGGTCACACAGGAACACATCCAGACAGGGATGGAAAGGCTCCAGAGGAGGAGACTCCACAACCTCTCTGGGCAGCCTGCTCCAGGGCTCTGGGACCCTCACAGTTGAAAAGTTTCTCCTCATGGTGAGGTGGAACCTCCTGGGCTGCAGTTTCCATCCACTGTCCCTTGTCCTATCCCAGGGTGCAACTGAGCAGAGCCTGTCCCTGTCCCCTCCTTCTTGACCCCCAGCCCTCAGATATTGATAGACATTGATCAGATCCCCTCTCAGTCTTCTCCTCTCCACACTAAACAGCCCCAGGGCTCTCAGCCTCTCCTCACCAGGCAGGGCTCCAGTCCCTTCAGCATCCTTGCAGCCCTCCCTTGGACTCTCTCCAGCAGATCCCTGTCCCTCCTGAACTGGGGAGCCCAGAACTGGATGCAAGATTCCAGGTGAGGTTCCTTGGAAGTTCTATGGGCTGCAATGAAGCAGGTGTTTTGTCCCTTTTGATAAGGAAATGTGAGCTTCAGTCAATAGATACAAGGAAATCAACAAGCTGAACAAAGCTGTGAATGGGAGAGATGGCCAAGGAAGCAGGGTGTTGAATCCCACAGCTCCCTGTGCAAAATAATAGCAGCTCTCTGCAACTGCCAGGACCAGGTTGTATCCTGGGTGTTGCCAGGGGCTTGCAGGAGAGTGTGAGGAGCCTAAGGAGCTGCTGGCGTAGGCAGGGGCAAGACTGCTGGCATCAGTATCATAGTATCATAGAATCAGTCAGGGTTGGAAGGGACCACAAGGATCATCTAGTTCCAACCCCCCTGCCATGGGCAGGGACACCCCACACTAGATCAGGCTGGCCACAGCCTCATCCAGCCTGGCCTTAAACACCTCCAGGGACAGGGCCCCAACCACCTCCCTGCACAACCCATTCCAGGGCTTCACCACTCTCATGGGGAAGAACTTCCTCCTCACCTCCAGCCTCAATCTCCCCACCTCCAGCTTCATTCCATTCCCCCTAGTCCTAGCACTGCCTGAGATCCTGAGCAGTCCCTCCCCAGCCTTCCTGTAGCCCCCTTCAGATACTGGAAGGCCACAATGAGGTCACCTGGGAGCCTTCTCTTCTGCAGACTGAACAGCCCCAACTCCTTCAGTCTGTCCTCACAGGAGAGGTGCTCCAGCCCTCTGCTCAGCCTTGTGGCCCTTCTCTGGACACCTTCCAGCACCTCCAAATCCTTCCTGTAATAGGGGCTCCAGAACTGGAGGCAGTACTCCAGGTGGGGTCTCACCAGGGCTGAGCAGAGGGGGAGAATCACCTCCCTTGCCCTGCTGGCCACACTTCTCCTGATGCAGCCCAGGATCTGATTGGCTTTGTGGGCTGCAAGTGCACACTGAGAGCTCATGTTGAGCTTTTTGTCCACCAGCACCCCCAAGTCTCTCTCCTCAGGGCTGCTCTCCAGCCAGTCCCTGCCCAGCCTGGATTTGTGCCTGGGATTGCCTCGACCCAGAGGCAGGACCCTGCCCTTGGTCTTGTTGAACCTCCTGAGGTTGGCTTGTGCCCACCTCTCCAGCCTGTCCAGCTCCCTCTGGATGGCCTCCCTTCCCTCCAGCTGTCTGCTGCACCACACAGCTTGGTGTCATCAGCAAACTTGCTGAGGGTGCACTCAGTGCCACTCTCCATGGCACCCACAAAGATGTTGAACAAGCCTGGTCCCAGGACTGATCCCTGAGGGACTCTGCTTGTCCCTGGCCTCCCCTGGGACATGGAGCCATTGACAGCCACTCTCTGGGTGCAGCCATCAAGCCAGTTCCTTATCCATCCAGTGGTCACCCATCACACCCATGTGTCACCAGCCTGGAGACCAGGATGTGGTGTGGGACAGTGTCGAAGCCTGTGCTCAGCTCCAGGCAAACATCAGTTGCTCTCTCCCTATCTATTGATGTTGTCACCTCCTCATAGAAGGCCACCAGGTTGGTCAGGCAGGATTTGCCCTTGGCAAAGCCATGCTGACTGTTCCCAATCACCTCTTCAATATTCTCTTGAGCGAGTAGTGACTCCAGGAGGATCTGCTCCATGATCTTTCCAGGCACAGAGGTGAGACTGACTGGCCTGGAGTTCCCTGGTTCCTCCTTCTTACCCTGCTTGAAGATGGGGGCAATGTTTCCCCTTTTCCAGTCTGTGGGGACTGCCCCAGCCTGCCATGACTTTTGAAATATAATAGAGAGGGGTTTAGCAACCTCCTCTGCCAGTTCTCTCAGCACCCGTGGGTGTATCCCGTCGGGTCCCATGGACTTGAACACTTTCAGGTTCTTCAGGTGGTCACCAACCTGATCTTGACTTACAATGGGCAGTTCTTCCTCCCCATCCCTGTCATTGTCTTCCATAACATCAGGAGTGTGGCTACAGGCCAGCAGGGCTGGGGAGGTTCTTCTCCCCTTCTACTCTGCCCTGCTGAGACCACACCTGCAATCCTGTGTCCAGCTCTGTGCTCCCCAGTTCAAGAGAGACAGAGACCTGCTGCAGAGAGCATCCAAGGGAGAGCCAAGAGGGTGATTAGGAGACTTGAGCATCTCCCCTGTGAAGAGAGACTGAGAGCCCTGGGGCTGTTTAGTCTGGAGAAGAGAAGGCTGAGAGGGGATCTGATCAATGTCTATCAAGAGCTGAGGGCTGGGGTCAAGTGGAGGGGGCCAAGCTCTTTTGGGTGCTGCACAGCAATAAGCCAAGGACCAATGGAGACAAACTTGAAGAGAGAATGTTTCAGCTGAACATGAGGAGAAACTTCTTTGTTGTGAGGGTGACAGAGGCCTGGAGCAGGCTGCCCAGAGAGGTTGTGGAGTCTCCTTCTCTGGAGACTTTCAAATCCACCTTGATATATTCCTGTGCAGAATACCCTGGGTGATCCTGCTCTAGAGAGCAGCTCCATGGAGAAAGATCTTGGAGTGCTGGTGGGCAGCAAGTTCTGTATGGGACAGCAATGTGCCCTGGTGGTCTATGGCATCCTGGGGTGCAGCAAGAGAAGTGTGGCCAGCAGGGCTAGGGAGGCTCTCCTCCCCCTCTGCTCTGCCCTGCTGAGACCACAAGAGACCATTAAGATTTCCCTCTGCATCTGCAGTAATCACACAATTAGATAAAGCAGTGATAATGACGCTAATTCTGATGTTTTGCTGGGATAATGTGATGGCCACTGCTAGTGTGATCAGCACAGAGATGTCTCTGGCTGCTGGTAAATAGTAGCAATTAACACAGAGCTCTGGGGTTTTACTGCTTGCTTCTTGTTTGTTTTGTTGTTTTCTTTTTTCCTGTTAATTCTTTTCATTATTATTATTGTATTATAAAGAAATTCAGCAGGAACCACTGCAAACCTTCCAGTGTCTTTAATTCATAGTATCATCACAGTATCAGTCAGGGTTGGAAGGGACCACAAGGATCATCTAGTTCCAACCCCCCTGCCATGGGCAGGGACACCCCACACTAGGTCAGCCTGGCCACAGCCTCAGCCAGCCTGGGCTTAAACACCCCCAGGGACAGGGCCTCAACCACCTCCCTGCACAACCCATTCCAGGGCTTCACCACTCTCATGGGGAAGAACTTCCTCCTCACCTCCAGCCTCAATATCCCCACCTCCAGCTTCATTCCATTCCCCCTAGTCCTATCACTACCTGACACCCTGAGCAGTCCCTCCCCAGCCTTCCTGTAGCCCCCTTCAGATCCTGGAAGGCCACAATGAGGTCACCTCAGAGCCTTCTCTTCTGCAGACTGAACAGCCCCAACTCCTTCAGTCTGTCCTCACAGGAGAGGTGCTCCAGCCCTCTGATCATCCTCCTGGCCCTTCTCTGGACACCTTCCAGCACCTCCAGATCCTTCCTGTAATAGGGGCTCCAGAACTGGAGGCAGTACTCCAGGTGGGGTCTCAGCAGAGCTGAGCAGAGGGGGAGGATCACCTCCCTTGCCCTGCTGGCCACACTTCTCCTGCTGCAGCCCAGGATCTGATTGGCTTTGCGGGCTGCAAGTGCACACTGAGAGCTCCTGGTGAGCTTCTCCTCCCCCAGCACCCCCAAGTCTCTCTCCTCAAGGCTGCTTTCCAGCCAGTCCCTGCCCAGCCTGGATTTGTGCCTGGGATTGCCTCGACCCAGAGGCAGGACCCTGCCCTTGCTCTTATTGAAGCTCCTGAGGTTGGCCTGTGCCCACCTCTCCAGCCTGTCCAGGTCCCTCTGGATGGATCCCTTCCCTCCAGCTGTCTGCTGCACCACACAGCTTGGTGTCAGCAGCAAACTTGCTGAGGGTGCACTCAATGCCACTGTCCATGGCACCCACGGAGATGTTGAACAAGCCTGGTGCCAGGACTGATCCCTGAGGGACTCTGCTTGTCCCTGGCCTCCCCTGGGACATGGAGCCATGGACAGCCACTCTCTGGGTGCAGCCATCAAGCTAGTGCTTTATCCATCACAATGCCCACCTTGCTCTACCCTTGGAAACTGAATCCCAGCTAGGTTTCCTTTTCTTTCTCTCTCTCTTTCATGCTTGCTGGCCATTGGTGGACCTCTGTGGCTTGAGGACTTGGGCACTTACAGACTAAGATCCACAGTGAACAGCCAGTAGTGCTGGATGGCCTGGGTGCTTTTCTCTCACCAGAAGGCCTGTGTCATTCATGTCTCACAGGGGAACGATGGAATGGAGTGACCTGGGGTAGCATGATGGAAATGTAATTAAAAATGAGAGCTGGTAAGCAGGGCTGTGGCTCCTTCTCAGTCATGCAGGGAAAAAATCCCCAGCTCCATGCTGGGCTGCCTCCTGGAAGAGGAGGGAGGGTGTGCACAAACTGTAATTGTGGCTTCTCTTACCAAGGGGCGTTTAGCCTGAAGAGGAGGAGGCTCAGGGGAGACCTTATTGCTCTCTACAACTGCCTGAAGGGAGGTTGTAGCCAGGTGGGGGCTGATCTCTTCTCCCAGGCAAGCAGCAACAAGAGGAGAGGACACAGTCTCAAGCTGCACCAGGGGAGGTTTTGGGCTGATGTGAGGAAGAAATTCTTCCCAGAAGGAGAGATTGGCCATTGGGTTGGGTGGTGGAGTCACTATCACTGTAGGTGTTTAAAACCAGCCTGGATGAGGCATTGGATTGGAGCAGCTCTGCTGTGAGGAGAGACTGAAGGAGCTGGGGGTGTTCAGCCTGGAGAAGAAGAGGCTCAGGGAGACCTAAGAGCAACCTGCCAGGACCTGAAGGGGGCTACAAGAAGGCTGCAGAGAGACTGTTTGCAAAGGCCTGCAGGGACAGGACCAGGGGCAATGGCTTCAAAGTAGAGCTGAGCAGATTTAGATTGGATGTGAGGAACAAGTTCTGCACCATGAGGGTGGTGGAACACTGGAAGAGTTTGCTCAGGGAGGTGGTTGAGGCTCCATCCCTGGAGATATTCAAGGTGAGGCTGGAGAGGGCTGTGGGCAACCTGATCTAGTTGGGGATGTCCCTGCTGACTGCAGAGGGGGTCAGACTGGATGCCCTTTGGAGGTCCTTTCCAGCCCAGACAATTCTGTGATTCTATGGGAGAGGAAGCCAATATTTCAGTGGGGTGGTAGGAATGAGCAGCTGTCTGGCACCCACCTTCCTCTCGCTCCTAGTCCCCCACCTGAGCTCCAGTGCTGTGAAAGTGGCAGCCTGGCTCTGTAATTAAGCCTCAGCAACTGTGGAGTGCTTGAGAGCTCATCTTCCCAGCCCATCAAAGCCCCATCACTCAAGGGAGATGCTATTAATTGCCTGTGGAGATCAGCAAGAGAGGCACATGCAGCAGGGCGTGTTGGCCTGGCTGCTTCCAGCCCACCCCAATGTGCTTCCAGCACGCTGCTGTGTGGGGCCAGCGAGGGCTGGGAGCTGTAATTTGCACCTCCTAGCATGAATCCACAAGTAATGGGATGAAATGTTGTGGCAGGGGGTTGACCTCTGGCTGCCAGGGTTGCTCAGGCATCGGGAATAAGCAAATGTTGACGTGGGGGTGGTGATTCTCTGGCAAACAGGCAGCAGGGCTGCTCAGATGCTGTGTGGTGACAATGAATAGATCACTCTGAAGCTAGCAGATGCTGATTTCAATAAAATAATAGCATTTTCAGCAAGGGTTTTCTGCAACTTCAATGAGCTTTGCAGGCCAGAATTAATCAGCAGGTGCTGCTGGGGGCTTCTGCTGCACAGAATCACAGAGCTCACAGAAACGTGCAGGTTGGAACAGACCCTCAGGGTCACCAAGTCCAACCCAGAACCCTGCTCTACAAGGATCACCCCTAAACCAGGGCCCCAAGCACCACATCCAAACCACCTTGAAACACATCCAGCCTTGGGGACTCCACCACCTCCCTGGGAAACACCCATAAAACACAGAGCCAAAGAGAGTTGGGGTGGGGGTTCCTGCTCTAGGACATCTGGTGGTACTCCTGTCATTAATCTATGTTCATTAAGTCATCTCTGGTTGGTTTGATTCTTAAGCATGATAAACATTTATCAGAGCACCACAGCACCACAGTACAGTAGAGGTTGGAAGGGACCTCCAGGGATCATCCAGTCCAACCCCCCTGCCAGAGCAGCATCACCCAGGGGAGTCTGCACAGGAATGCATCCAGGTGGGGTTGGAAATGCTCCAGAGAAGGAGACTCCACAACCTCTCTGGGCAGCCTGCTCCAGGCCTCTGGCACCCTCACACCAAAGAAGTTTCTCCTCATGTTCAGCTGAAACCTTCTCTCTTCAAGTTTGTCTCCATTGGTCCTTGGCTTATTGCTGTGCAGCACCCAAAAGAGCTTGGCCCCCTCCACTTGACCCCCAGCCCTCAGCTCTTCATAGACATTGATCAGATCCCTCTCAGCCTTCTCTTCTGCAGACTAAACAGCCCCAGGGCTCTCAGTCTCTCTTCACAGGGGAGATGCTCAAGTCCCCTGAGCATCCTCCTGGCTCTCCCTTGGACTCTCTGCAGCAGGTCTCTGTCTCTCTTGACCTGGGGAGCCCAGAAGTGGACACAGGATTGCAGGTGTGGTCTCAGCAGGGCAGAGCAGAGGGGGAGCAGAACCTCCCTAGCCCTGCTGGCCACACTTCTCTTGCTGCCCCCCAGGATCCCCTTGGCTCTCTTGGCCACCAGAGCACATTGCTGTCCCATTGTCAATAAACTCTGCTATTACACAGCAGTAATCAACGTTTCAGGCATGCTGGCAGCTGTCTTCAAGAATGTGAAAATCAGAAGTGAGCATCTTGTTTGCTTGGGAAATAATTCAGTGTGGAGCTCAGCACAGCCACAGAGCAGTTTAGCTGCTGGCTTTCTTCACTTCAGTTAGCAGAACTGCTCTGCGCAACGGCAGCTTTAAAGCCCCCGCGTTGTCCTGGCTGTTGTGAAGAGGCAGAACTCTGAGTGACAGGAGGCTTGAGGGGCATCAGCTTATCAGTTACTTGGAAGTCTGGCTGGTGGACAGCCCAGCGTGGCACTGAGCATGATGCACTTGTCTGGAATTAATGGAGAGGTCTTTTTTTCTCAAGCCCTTGTGGCTGGAGAACGCTGATGGTCCCAACCTCCTGCCTCAATCTGCTACTCTCTGCTGCCTGCATTTGTGTACTCAGATTGTTCCCTGCTCTGATTCACTCCTCCTGAGATCTCTGGATCTCAGACAGTCCCTGAAGAGCAGCAAAAAGCTGAAATGCAGAATTGATCAGGACAGCAGCCTGGAGAATACACAATGAGAATATCTGATTTATATATATATATATATATGCATTTTTTTTTCCTGGCAGCAGAAACCTTTATTCTCCATTTCTCCTTTTCTGTGAAGCTGGGGAAGGCACAGCAAACCTACTCAGCTGGGGCTGGGCTCCAAATGTGCTGCAGGCTGAACAAGCACCTGGTAATTAAGTTGGTACAAAAGCCTCGTGGAAGACAAACGGTTTGAAGCTGTGTGGTGCTGCAGGAAGAGGAAAGCAGCAGTAAATTTTCCCTCCTCGTATGAGGAAAGGCTGAGGGAAGGTTATTGAGGTGCTGGAGCAGGTCCAGAGGAGAGCAACCAAAGGGACTGGAGGGAAAAGCTGATGAGAAGAGGCTGAGGGAGCTGGGGGTGTTCAGCCTGGAGAAGAGGAGACTCAGGGGGGACCTTATCACTCTCTGCAACTACCTGAAGGGAGGTTGTAGTCAGGTGGGGGTCAGGCTCTGCTCCCAGGCAACCAGTGACAGGACAAGACAGCATGGCCTGTAGCAGTGCCAGGGGAGGGTTAGGTTGGATATTAGTAAGCAATTCCTCACAGAATGGCTGATTAGGCACTGGGGTGGATTGCCCAGGGAGGTGGTGGAGTCTCCATCCCTGGAGGTCTTTAAGAAGAGATTGGTTGTGGCACTTGGTGGCATGGTTTAGCTGATGTGATGATTCTAGGTCCCAGGCTGGAGTTGATGATCTCAGAGATCTTTTCCAGCCTCAGTAATTCTTTGATCTTGTGATTCTCCAGCAGTGTGGGAGCCTTGTCTCCTCAGTGACAGTCATTTTCAGATGCTACCACCACAAGGTGAGTCAGTCTCCAGCTTCCTGGGGCTGCTTTCCCCTCCTAAACCTGTTCTTCAATGTACATATGGCATGGAGGACCCCCTAAGATGTTATGGGTCAGCAAGGCAAGCTTCTGGTTACCACCAGCTCTGTGTTTTGCAGTCCCCTTCTTCTAGGGAAGAGGTAGGTTTTCTGACCCTTTAGTTTTTAATCAGGAGAGGAGAAGACTGAGAGGGGATCTGATCAATGTCTATCAATATCTAAGGACTGCATGTCAGGAAGGAAGGGACAGGGACAGGCTCTGCTCACTTGTGCCCTGGGATAGGCCAAGGGGCAATGGATGGAAACTCCAGCACAGGAGGTTCCACCTCAACATGAGGAAGAACTTCTTCACTGTGATGGTTCCAGAGCCCTGGAGCAGGCTGCCCAGAGAGGTTGTGGAGTCTCCTTCTCTGAAGCCTTTCCATCCCTGTCTGGATGTGTTCCTGTGTGACCTCTGCTGGATTCTGTGGTTCTGCTCTAGCAAGTGGGTGGACTGGAAGATCTCCAGAGGTCCCTTCTAGCCCCTAACGTCCTCTGATCCTGTGACACATCCCCCAGGGAGGCTGTTTCCCCCCTTTCTTCTGCTGCAGGTGCCAAGTCCTCCCTTCCCTAAATGATAATATTATGACTTACAAGGTGATCTGAGATCAAAATGAACTCTTTACCCTCACTTCAGGGCTTTGAAAGGTCTCATACTCCTCGTGTAGTGACATCTCTCTTTTGCTGATTGGTCTTTTTCTATTTGCCCTAATTTCCTTCAGAATCATAGAATCACAGGATTGTCAGGGTTGGAAGGGACCTCAGGGATCAGCCAGTTCCAACCCCCCTGCCATGGCCAGGGACACCTCACACTACAGCAGCTTGCTCACAGCCACATCCAGCCTGGCCTGAAAAACCTCCAGGGATGAGGCTTCCACCACCTCCCTGGGCAACCTCTGCCAGTCTCTCACCACCCTCATGGGGAACAACTTCTTCCAATCTCAATCTCCCCACTTACAGTTTTGCTCCATTCCCCCCAGTCCTATCACTCCCTGACACCCTCAAAAGTCCCTTCCCAGCTTTTCTGTAGTCCCCTTCAGATACTGGAAGGCCTGGGGACATTGTTTAGTGACAGACTTGGTGCAGTGGGCAAAATGGCAGCACTGGAAGATCTTGGAACTCCTTTCCTGCCTGAATGATTCTGTGATTAGTGCCACAAGTAAGCCCTGCTGTGAACACCTTGTAGCTTAGGTGGACATAAAATCATAGAATTATCAGGGCTGGAAGCCAAGGATCATTCAATTCCAACCCCCCTGCCATGGCCAGGGACACCTCACACTACAGCAGCTTGCTCACAGCCACATCCAGCCTGGCTGCAAAAACCTCCAGGGATGAGGCTTCCACCCCCTCCCTGGGCAACCTCTGCCAGTCTCTCACCACCCTCATGGGGAAAAGCTTCTTCCTGACATCCAATCTCTATCTACCCACTACTAGTTTTGCTCCATCTCCCCAGTCCTATCGCTACCTGACACCCTCAAAAGTCCCTCCCCAGCTTTCCTGTAGCCCCCTTCAGATACTGGGAGGCCACAGTAATGTCTCCACGCGAAGAAGCTGCTTTGTTTGCTCGGCAACCCTCGCCCCGTGCGCGGGAGCGCTCCGCCGCCGCAGCCAGAGCGTTCCTGGAGACGAGAAGCGGCTGGAAGTGCTGCCAGAGCCCTGCAGATGGCGCTGCCTCACTGGGCTATTCGAGTGCCCCTCGCGCGTCCCTGCGATGAGCTCTGCGGCCCCTTCAGTCAGCAGAGCTCTTCTTACTCCAAGTCCTGGCTGTGGGATGTTCGTAGTCACCACTGAAAAAGACAACACGGAGCTCGCCAGGAACCTTTCCCCTTTACTCCTCTTCAGGTGGTTTTGTGTTTCTGGACTTCTGTTTGAGGTTTATCTTCAAAGGGTTTTCAACAACTTCTCTCTACAGATTTTTATTATATATATTTGGTTGGGTTTTTTTTTGTTGTTGTTGGGTTTTGGGGTTTGGGGTTTTTTATTTTCTCCCTTCCCCCACATGAAAACTGATGTGGGGTATTTGTTTTCTAGGATCACACAGGATCAGAGGATGTGAGAGGTTGGAAGGGGCCTCCAAAGATCATCAAATTCAAATTCCCACAGAATCCAGCATAGGTCACACAGGAACACATCCAGACAGGGATGGAAAGGCTCCAGAGAAGAAGACTCCACAACCTCTCTGGGCAGCCTGCTCCAGGGCTCTGGGTCCCTCACAGTCAAGAAGTTCCTCCTCATGGTGAGGTGGAACTTGCTGTGCTGTACTTTCCATCCATTGCTCCTTGTCCTATCCCAGGGTACAAGTGAGGAGAGGCTGTCCCTGTCCCTTTCTTCCTGACCCCCAGGCCTCACCTCTTGATAGACATTGATCAGATCCCCTCTCAGTCTTCTCTCCACACTAAACAGCCCCAGGGCTCTCAGCCTCTCCTCACCAGGCAGGGCTCCAGTCCCTTCAGCTCTCCCTTGGACTCTCTCCAGCAGATCCCTGTCCCTCCTGAACTGGGGAGCCCAGAACTGGATGCAATATTCCAGGAGAGGTCTCAGCAGGGCAGAGCAGAGTGGGAGGAGAACCTCCCTGGCTCTGCTGAACACACTCCTCTCAACACACCCCAGGGTCCCTTTTGCCTTCTCACCAATGTGACTGATCATCTACGCACACTATCAGCTCTGGACCAGAGGCTGTGGGGATGGCAGCCCTGCAGCCCTTTGCAGGGGACTCTGTTTTGTGGTAGCAGGTGGAGAAGTGCAGCATCCACATGGTGAGGGTTTTTGTGTCCAGCTGCCCAGCGTGGAGTGAATGGTTGAGAAGCAGGCTCTCCTTGGGCTCTGTCACCACTCACCCCTTGGAGTATTTAAGAGGGAAGCTTTGTGTCTGTGCTGCCAACAAACCTGACTGCTCTGGCTTTCCTGTGGAGAAGCTGACTGGGCAGCAGCGTGCATGCCACCCTTCTGGGCTTGCTGCTTCAGTAGCTTTCTTGATTTCTAAATACATTTGTGGAGTTTTTATGTACTGTCATGCACAAAAGCTCAGGTCTGAGTCTTTTTTTCTCCTGCTCTGTGTGTGTGTGTGTGCTCCTCAGCTCCCAGAAACCAGGATTCAATGTTCAAACCTCAGGTTGAGAACAAAAGGAAACTAAATCTGTGGGCTGTGAAGAAAAGCCTGAAAGCCAATGAGCAGCTCACAATCCAAGAAGGCAGTCAGGTGTGAACTCAGCAGTAAGACTTTGTTCTGGGTGTAGTCCTCCTGATTGTGCAGCAAGACAGGTTTTACTTGCTTGTGACTGCATGCTGCAACAGTTTGAGGGCTGGTTAAAGGAACCTACACAGTCTGGGTTCCAGCCTTTGGTGCCCACAGAGCACAAAAAGGGACCTGGGGGTGCTAAGGGACAAGCAGCTGAAGAGGAGCCAGCAGTGTGCCCAGGTGGCCAAGAAAGCCAAAGGCATCCTGGCTGGGATCAGCAATGCTGTGTCCAGCAGCAGCAGGGAGGGGATTGTCCCCTGGCACTCAGCTCTGGGGAGGCCACACCTGGAGTGTTGTGTCCAGTTTTGGGCACCTCAAGGCAAGAGAGATGTGGAGGTGCTGGAGCCAGGGCAGAGGAGGGCAAGTGAAGGGCCTGGAGAAGAAATCTGATGGAGAGAGGCTGAGGGGAGACCTCCTGGCTCTCTACAGCTCCCTGAAAGGAGGCTGTGGAGAGCTTGGTGCTGGTCTCTTCTCACAGGTCATTAGCCATAGAAGAAGAGGGAAGAGCCTGAAGCTGCAGCAGGGCAGGTTCAGACTGGACAGGAGGAAGATTTTTTTCCCATCAGGAGTGGTCAGGGCTTGGAATGTGCTGCCCAGGGAGGTGGTGGAGCCCCCAAGGCTGGATGTGTTTGAAGGTCTTTTGGCTGTGGTGCTTGGGGCTGTGGTTTAGGGGTGATCCTTGTAGAGCAGGGTTCTGGGTTGGACTTGGTGATGCTGAGGCTCTTTTCCAAGCTGAATGTTTCTGTGATTCTGTGTGAAGTACACAAGCTTTAGCCAAAAAAAAAGGAGAAAAAACAGGGAGGTTGGAACTTGATCTTTAAGGTCACTTCCAACCCAAACCCTTCTGTGAATCAAACTGTACATCTGATCCTCATTTTGGGCTTAATTACCAGACCCATCATTCCTGTTGGAGTGATGGTAGCACAAAATTATGTTTAAAATCTGTTGGCCAGGAATTGAAAGCTAGGGTTGCTATTAAAGAACTGCTTTGTTTCAAAGACTTCATCTATTTAGCTGGGCAGTGAGCTCTGTGTCCCTGCCACAGTGGTTCTTTGCAGGATATCATGGAATCAACGAGGTTGGAAAACACCTCAGAGATCATGAAGTCCAACCTATCACCTAACACCTCATGGCTAACTAAACCATGGCTTCAAGTGCCATGTTCAATCCTTTGTTGAACACCTCCAGGAATGGGGACTCCACCACCTCCCTGGGCAGCACATTCCAAGCCCTGACCACTCTTGATGGGAAAAAGTTCTTCCTCCTGTCCAGTCTGAACCTGCCCTGCTGCAGCTGAAGGGAGGTTGTAGCCATGAGGGAGTTGGTCTCTTCTCCCAGGCAACCAGCACCAGAACAAGAGGACACAGTCTCAAGCTGTGCCAGGGGAAGTTTAGGCTGGAGGTGAGGAGAAAGTTCTTCCCAGAGAGAGTTGTTAGCCATTGGAATGTTCTGGGGGCTAGGCTCCTCTCTGCCCACCTGGGTCAGGTGTCTTTGTCCACCGGGGGGCTAGGCTCCTCTCTGCCCACCTGGGTCAGGTGTCTTTGTCCACCTGGGGGCTAGGCTCCTCTCTGCCCACCTGGGTCAGGTGTCTTTGTCCACCTGGGGGCTAGGTTCCTCTCTGCCCACCTGGGTCAGGTGTCTTTGTCCACCTGGGGGCTAGGCTCCTCTCTGCACACCTGGGTCAGATGTCTTTGTCCACCGGGGGGCTAGGCTCCTCTCTGCCCACCTGGGTCAGGTGTCTTTGTCCACCTGGGGGCTAGGTTCCTCTCTGCACACCTGGGTCAGGTGTCTTTGTCCACCTGGGGGCTAGGTTCCTCTCTGCCCACTTGGGTCAGGTGTCTTTGTCCACCTGGGGGCTAGGTTCCTCTCTGCACACCTGGGTCAGGTGTCTTTGTCCACCTGGGGGCTAGGTTCCTCTCTGCACACCTGGGTCAGGTGTCTTTGTCCACCTGGGGTCTAGGTTCCTCTCTGCCCACTTGGGTCAGGTGTCTTTGTCCACCTGGGGGCTAGGTTCCTCTCTGCCCACCTGGGTCAGGTGTCTTTGTCCACCTGGGGGCTAGGTTCCTCTCTGCCCACCTGGGTCAGGTGTCTTTGTCCACCTGGGGTCTAGGTTCCTCTCTGCCCACCTGGGTCAGGTGTCTTTGTCCACCTGGGGGCTAGGTTCCTCTCTGCCCACCTGGGTCAGGTGTCTTTGTCCACCTGGGGTCTAGGTTCCTCTCTGCCCACCTGGGTCAGGTGTCTTTGTCCACCGGGGGGCTAGGTTCCTCTCTGCCCACCTGGGTCAGGTGTCTTTGTCCACCTGGGGTCTAGGTTCCTCTCTGCCCACCTGGGTCAGGTGTCTTTGTCCACCTGGGGGCTAGGTTCCTCTCTGCCCACCTGGGTCAGGTGTCTTTGTCCACCTGGGGGCTAGGTTCCTCTCTGCCCACCTGGGTCAGGTGTCTTTGTCCACCTGGGGTCTAGGTTCCTCTCTGCCCACTTGGGTCAGGTGTCTTTGTCCACCTGGGGGCTAGGTTCCTCTCTGCCCACCTGGGTCAGGTGTCTTTGTCCACCTGGGGGCTAGGTTCCTCTCTGCCCACCTGGGTCAGGTGTCTTTGTCCACCTGGGGTCTAGGTTCCTCTCTGCCCACCTGGGTCAGGTGTCTTTGTCCACCTGGGGGCTAGGTTCCTCTCTGCCCACCTGGGTCAGGTGTCTTTGTCCACCTGGGGTCTAGGTTCCTCTCTGCCCACCTGGGTCAGGTGTCTTTGTCCACCTGGGGTCTAGGTTCCTCTCTGCCCACTTGGGTCAGGTGTCTTTGTCCACCGGGGGGCTAGGTTCCTCTCTGCCCACCTAGGTCAGGTGTCTTTGTCCACCGGGGGGCTAGGCTCCTCTCTGCCCACCCCCATCTTAGGCTGGGTGTAACCTGGCACAGGGGGTCAGGAATTAGAGTACTTTGTAGTTACTTGAGCCTTTCAAAGGAATAATAATAATAAACTCCTTCAGATACTTTTGTTGCCTTGTGTTTCAGAATTCCTGAGCATTAAAATCCAGAGATACCCAGGGTGGAGGCTGTATTTTTGCAGACAGAGTCTGCCTCTACAAGTGGCAGGGTTTGGTGATCCAAAGATTGGTGTGCAGAAAGGCTCTGGCTAACACTTGCTCCTACAGAGAGCAAGGTTACTGTTGAAGCTTGTGTTCCACATTGGGGGTGCAGAAAGTAAAAGGCCACACCTGCAGGGAGGAGCAGGCAGGACAGGTGACCCTAATCTGACCAGCAAGGTGTTCCATTCCATAGATGTCATTTTCAAGTACACAGCTGAGGGACCATGAGGATCAAGCTCTCTTCTTCTTCAGAGGCTGGCATCCAAGGGGGACTCCATCCTTTCTGCCCTTAATCTCAATCCATCTGTTCCTGAATCCAGTTCCAGAATCCAGTCTGGGTCTTCCTCAGTGCCTGGCAACACCACCAGTGCTGGCAGTGGCATTAGTGCCAGCAGAGGGTTGGGTTTGATACTGAGTTTGCAGATACTTACATGCAAAACCTGGTGATGCCCAATGACAGCACAAGAGGTACTGGCTGGTGTCCTTGCATTGCTTGGTGTCCTTGCTGATGCCCAATGACAGCACAAGAGGTACTGGCTGGTGTCCTTGCATTGCTTGGTGTCCTTGCTGATGCCCTTGCACTAGTTGGACCTCATTGCTGTTGCTAAAGCTGTGCAGGGGGAGTGCCCAGAGGCTGGAGCCAGGCTCTGTTGGGGGATGCCCAATGCCATCACAAGGGGCAGTGGTGGAAGCTGAGGCAGAGGAAGTGCCATGGAAACAGGAGGAAGAATTTTTTCCCTGTGAGGGTGACAGAGGCCTGGAGCAGGCTGCCCAGGGGGGTTGTGGAGTCTCCCTCTCTGGAGATCTTCAAACCCCACCTGGATGTGTTCCTGTGTGACCTGCTCTAGGTGATGCTGCTCTGGCAGGGGGGTTGGACTGGATGAGCTTTGGAGGTGCCTTCCAGCCCCTAACACTCTGTGATTTGTGATTCTGTGTTATGGATTTCTTCTTAGTAGTATTTTCATGGAAGATCTTCTACTTTTATTTTCCAGTCCATCAGTGTCTCTGTCTCAGTCCTTTCTCTTTCCCTTTGGGAAGGGAGGGGAGGCTAATAGAGAGCACCTCTCACTCATTTAGTGGCTTTCCCAGTTCACACTTTGAAAGACATTCAGAATGTAGGGGTCCTGCTGCCTTAAGCTCTACTGCTCCTTTGGCTTTATTCTCCCTTGTTTCCTCTTTATTTGTACATACTCAGTTTAGGAAGGAGGTTGACTTGCTGGAAGGTATCCAGAGAAGGGCAACAAAGTTGGTGAGGGGTTTGAAGCACAGCCCTGCGAGGAGAGGCTGAGGGAGCTGGGGTTGCTTAGCCTGGAAAAGAGGAGGCTCAGGGGAGACCTCATTGCTCTCTACAACTGTTTGAAGGGAGGTTGTAGCCAGGTGGGGGCTGGTCTCTTCTCCCAGGCAACCAGCACCAGAACGAGAGGACACAGTCTCAGGCTGCACCAGGGGAGGTTTAGGCTGGAGGTTAGGAAGAAGTTCTACACAGAGAGAGTGATTGCCCATTGGAATGGGCTGCCCAGGGAGGTGGTGGAGTCACCATCACTGGAGGTAATTAAAAGGAGACTGGATGAGGCACTCAGTGCCATGGTTTAGTTGATTAGATGGTGTTGGGTGATAGGTTGGACTTGATGATGTCTGAGGTAATTTCCAACCTGGTTAATTCTAATTCTCCAGCAGGGGGATTGGACTGGAAGATCTGCAGAGGTTCCTTCCAAGCCCTAACATCCTGTGATCCAGAGGAGTTTGTCAGCAAGTTCAGCTATACAAGGTTCTGGCAAGCAGGTAGGCACCAGGGGGTGAAGGCCTCCTTGCAACTTCTAGGAGGCTTCTACCAAGGAATGATAGCTGGGAGTGGCACAGCTGAGTGCTGACATTGTGATGCAGAGCTCCAAAGCTCTACAGGAGAACTGCTGGAGCTTCAAGGCTTGGGGTGGTCCACAGGGCCTCCACAGCAAGCGGAGCAGCAACAGTACTCTGCTCATTGCCCAACGAAAATCCATGGTGGGCTTTGGGCTTCTTGTTCAGATATCAGGTTGCCTCACAGCAGTCCATGTCCTGTCTGTAGCAACGTGCATACCTTGGAGAGTTTTCCTCTGAAAGCTTTCAGATACCATGAGTTTGCTGGATGTCAGCAAATGGTAAGAAGGTGCTGACAATGCTGGCACAGACACAGGGTTTGTCTCTTGGCTCAGAGCTGCACCCAAGGGAAAATATTCCTTGAGGGGCAGGCAGGGTCAGGGTCAACTTTTATATCTGCTTAACATCTTGACTTACAAATGGGCTCCTATTAGATGCCTCTATAAAAATGAGGGTTTATTTTTAATGGTTGATTATTTTTTTTTCCCCCCTTAAACCCTACCTTTTTGAAATTATTGACTTGCCAGCCCTGGCACTAAAGCAGAATTGAATCCAGCACCTCCTGGTTGTTATCAGCTCTCCCCGGTTAGCTACAGCGTATGATTGCTATCGATCTTGTGGGAACATAAAACCAACAATGCTTTGGGGCTGGGAGCTGGGGAGATATTTATCTCCTCATCTGTAACTCTCATCTTCTATAAAAGAACAGGTCCAGGTCTGTAAATTCTCACTGCAGTTACACATTTTATTATTCTCTATCAATTTTCATCGTTTCCCTACCGAGGATTTCCGATGGCAACGCGGAACAGGGGGCTGGGGGTTTGCCGTGCAACTCCCCACTCTGCTCCTGTCTGGTAGTGCTCCCCAGGGCTGCTGGATATCAAGAGGTAGGATTCTGGGGGATGGAGAGGGTTGGAATCATTTTTACAGCTTAAGTCTTCATCATCTTTCAGAACTGCCTGATGGTTTAGGTTTTATAGAGAAGTGTGGCCAGCAGGGCCAGGGAGGGGATTCTCCCCCTCTGCTCCACTCTGCTGAGACCCCACCTGGAGCACTGGGTCCAGCTCTGGAGCCTCTATTGCAGGAAGGATCTGGAGGTGCTGGAAGGTGTCCAGAGAAGGGCCAGGAGGAGGAGCAGAGGGCTGGAGCTGCTCTGCTATGGAAACAGACTGAGAGAGTTGGGGTTGTTCAGTGTGGAGAAGAGAAGGCTCCAAGGAGACCTTCTTGTGGCCTTCCAGTATCTGAAGGGGGCTACAGGAAAGCTGGGGAGGGACTTTTGAGGGTGTCAGGGAGTGATAGGACTGGGGGGAATGGAGCAAATACTAGGGCTGGGTAGATTGAGATTGGATGTTAGGCAGAAGTTGTTCCTCATGAGGGTGTTGAGACACTGGAAGAGGTTGCCCAGGGAGGTGGTGGAAACCTAATCCCTGGAGGTGTTAAAGGCCAGGCTGGATGTGGCTGTGAGCAAGCTGCTGTAGTGTGAGGTGTCCCTGCCCATGGCAGGGGGGCTGGAACTGGCTGATCCTTGAGGTCCCTTCCAACCCTGACAATTCTGTGATTCTGTGTGTGTACTGTATTTGGGTCAGATGCACAGCTATCTAAGGAGTGTATTGATTATCAGGTTTATGGACCAATTAAAAAGGGAGGGGAGACATGAATGTAATACATCAGCATTAGTATTAGTCCATTCTCAGCCACAATGTCTTGTCAGATGTGTTTTCTGTATCAAATGATCTGATAAAGAGGGGAGTTCTTGTTTTGACCATTTCTCCTTTCCAACTGTAGGGTAGGAGGAAATGGAGCCGCTGCAGAAGAGGGGAACCAGATCCCTCTCTTTGCCATCCTTGCTGCTGTTACACCTGACAACAGGATACTTCAAGAATTTGGTGGAATGAGACAAAAGGAGATGTCCAAGCTGCTTTTTTCAGTTGTTTTGCTGTTTCCAGCCTGGGACAGTTTGCTGGCCTGTTGTTTGCTGGCCTGCATGAGCCTGCTTAGCCTGGAGAAGAGGAGACTCAGGGGAGACCTTATTGCTCTCTACAACTACCTGAAGGGAGGTTGTAGACAGGCAGAGGTTGGTCTCTTCTCCCAGGCAAGCAGCACCAGAACAAGAGGACACAGTCTCAAGCTGCGCCAGGGGAGGTTTAGGCTGGAGGTTAGGAGGAAGTTCTACACAGAGAGAGTGATTGCCCATTGGAATGGGCTGCCCAGGGAGGTGGTGGAGTCACCGTCACTGGAGGGGTTCAGGCAGAGACTTGACAGGGTGCTTGGTGCCATGGTTTAGTTGATTAGGTGGTGTTGGATGATAGGCTGGACATGATGATCTTGAAGGTCTTTTCCAACCTGTTCTGTTCTGTTCTGTTCTGTTCTGTTCTATTCTATGAGGTTGCTGCACACCCTTGGCAAAGCACAATTCCCCTCCCCTGAGGGTAGGGGTTTCTCTCGATGATCATGTCACAGCATCACAGAATGTTCTGGGTTGGAAGCGGCCTCCAAAGGCCATCCAGTCCAACCACCTTTGCAGTCACCAGGGACATCCCCAACTAGGTCAGGTTGCCCAGAGCCCTTTTGAGCATCACTTTGAATACCTCCAGGGATGGAGCCCCAACCACCTCCCTGGGCTTTGTCTGCTTGACTTGAGACAGTGCACGCTGAGGCAGGCAAACAAGCATGCGATCAATTTCAGTTCAACAGGCCTGAGGAGGTGCCAAAAGACAGATCCTGGCTTGTGTGGTGTGGTGAATTTAAAGAGTTTGGTCATTCCTCCAAAGCACATTGCTGACCTGGGGCTTCTGAAGTCTTCCTTAGAGCCAGAAGAGAAATCAGAAGGCAGTGAGCTGAGGGCAGGGCCGGCTTTGATCTCACGCCGATCTGAACGCTCTAGAGCGAGCAAAGGGTTGCTCCCTTTTAGTTTGGGTGGGGAAATGACTAGAGATGTGCAGGATTTAGCACAAGGAGAGGAGCCTGGTATTTGTTTCCCTTCACTGCTGAGGTTTTGTAGCCTTGGCTAGAGGTTGATTTAAAATTCTCCAAGAGGAGCTCATCTCACGGAGCAAACTGAACAGGCTGGGAGACGTGCCTGGACTGAACGCAGCTGGGTTTATTTCACTTGCTTTTCATTTGCTTCACTTTCCTCCCATTAAGATGTGCAGTGCTTGCTGTGGCTTGATGGTTGTTTATGTATTAGTAAATAACCTCCCCTTTCAGAATTCATTCCTCTGATTTCTAAATTCATGGCTAGGTAATCATGACTTTTTTTTTCCTTGTCTTGAGCCATTTGCAGGGTATAAGGATTTAAACACTGCCTTTCCTTGCTGACCTAAATGCTCTCTGCAGAGGGGGGTTGTAGCCAGTGCTTTTCTGATGCTTTTTTGTTTGGTTGCATTTTTGTTTTGGTTTGTTTGGTGTTTTTTTCTTTAGACAAAAAAAATTCTAAATATCTGTTCCTGGAAAAACGTTGGACCACAAAATTATCCCTGGCTGGGATCAGCAGTGCTGTGTCCAGCAGCAGCAGGGAGGGGATTGTCCCCTGGCACTCAGCTCTGGGGAGGCCACACCTCCAGTGCTGTGTCCAGTTTTGGGCACCTCAAGACAAGAGAGATGTGGAGGTGCTGGAGCCAGGGCAGAGGAGGGCAAGGAAGCTGGGAAGGGCCTGGAGAAGAAATCTGATGAAGAGCAAGTGAAGGAGCTGGGGATGGTTAGTGTGAAGCAGAGGATGCTGAGGGGAGACCTCATGGCTCTCTGCAGCTCCCTCAAAGGAGGTAGAATCATAGAATCACAGAATCAGTAAGGTTGGAAAAGACCTTAAAGATCATCAAGTCCAACCTATCACCCAACAGCTCATGATTACTAAACTATGGCACCAAGTGCCACGTCCATTCTCCTCTTGAACACCTCCAGGGACAGGGACTCCACCACCTCCCTGGGCAGCACATTCCAATGGCCAACAACTCTCTCAGTGAAGACCTTTCTCCTCACCTCGAGACTAAACTTCCTCTGGCACAGCTTGAGACTGTGTCCTCTTGTTCTGGTGCTGGCTGCCTGGGAGAAGAGACCAACCCCCTCCTGGCTACAACCTCCCTTCAGGGAGTTTTAGAGAGCAATGAGGTCTCCCCTGAGCCTCCTCTTCTCCAGGCTAAACAACCCCAGCTCCCTCAGCCTCTCCTCACAGGGCTGTGCTCCAGACCCCTCCCCAGCTTTGTTGCCCTTCTCTGGACATGTTCCAGCATCTCAACATCTTTCCTAAACTGAGGGGCCCAGAACTGGACACAGGACTCAAGGTGTGGCCTAACCAGTGCTGAGTACGGGGGCACAATGACTTCCCTGCTCCTGCTGGCCACACTATTCTTGATGCAAGGTTGTGGAGAGCTTGGTGCTGGTCTCTTCCCACAGCTCATTAGCCATAGAAGAAGAGGGAAGAGCCTCAAGCTGCAGCAGGGCAGCTTCAGACTGGACAGGAGGAAGAATTTTTCCCCATCAAGAGTGGTCAGGGCTTGGAATGTGCTGCCCAGGGAGGTGGTGGAGTCCCCAAGGCTGGATGTGTTTGAAGGTGGTTTGGATGTGGTGCTTGGGGCTGTAGTTTAGGGGTGATCCTTGTAGAGTAGGGTTCTGGGTTGGACTTGGTGATGCTGAGGCTCTTTTCCAACCTGAATGTTTCTGTGATTCTCTGGAGAGTGTTGTTATGCACACAGGGGTTAAAACACTTGGTTCTAAGGCAGAGTCCCAGCTTTAAATCAGGCAAAAGGCTTCCCTGATCTGCTTTATTAAATTTCCTCTCCTTTTCACACAAGTATGTGGAACAAAACATTTCATTTCAGAGCAAATGGAATGTCAAGTGAAATGATTTGGTGTGGGGATTTTGTTCTGCAGGGGAAAAAACTACAAAGAAGTTTGATCCAGGACTGTTTAATTTATTATTATTATTATTATTATTATTTTATTTTCATTCTGTACTCTTTGGTTCAGCAACTGAACCAGAAAACCAGAAAACCCATTGGAATTACAGACCCTATATGCAGCTAGAACCATATCATTTCAATCATAGAATCATAGTCCAGAGAAGGACAACAAAGTTGGTGAGGGGCTTGGAACACAGCCCTGTGAGGAGAGGCTGAGGGAGCTGGGGTTGCTTAGCCTGGAGAGGAGGAGACTCAAGGGTGACCTTAGTGCTCTCTACAACTACCTGAAGGGAGGTTGTAGACAGGTGGGGGTTGGTCTCTCCTCCCAGGCAACCAGCACCAGAACAAGAGGACACAGTCTCAGGCTGCACCAGGGGAGGTTTAGGCTGGAGGTTAGGAGGAAGTTCTACACAGAGAGAGTGATTGCCCATTGGGATGGGCTGCCTGGGGAGGTGGTGGAGTCACCATCATTGGAGGTGTTCAGGAGGAGACTGGATGGGGTGCTTGGTGCCATGGGCTAGTTGATTAGGTGGTGCTGGATGATAGGTTGGACTCGATGATCTTGAAGGTCTTTTCCAACCTGGTTTGTTTTGTTCTGTTCCGTTCCATTCCATCCCATTCCATTGGTCTGGGCTGGAAGGGACCTCCAAAGCTCATCCAGTCCAACCCCTCTGCAGCCAGCAGGGACATTCTCAATTAGATCAGGTTGCCCGGAGCCCTCTCCAGCCTCACCTTGAATATCTCCTGGGATGGACCACAACCACCTCCCTGGGCAACCTGTGCCAGTGTTCCACCACCTTCATAGTGCAGAACTTGTTCCTAACATCCAATCTAAATCTGTTCTGTTCTACTTTGAAGCCGTTCCCCCTGCTCCTGTCCCTGCAGGCCTTTGCAAACAGTCTCTCTGCAGCCTTCTTGTAGTCCCCTTCAGGTCCTGGCAGGTTGCTCTTAGGTCTCCCTGGAACCTTCTCTTCTGCAGGCTGAACATCCCCAGCTCCCTCAGCCTGTCCTAGGAGCAGAGGTGCTTAAACCCTTGATCATTTTCATGGCCCTCCTCTGGACCTACTCCATCAGGTCCATGTATTTCCTGTGTTGAGGGCTCCAGGCCATGTTCACAATCATCCAGGTGATGCTTCCCCAGAGCAGGGCAGAAGGGCAGGATCCTCTCTTGCCATCTCTGCCCAAGCTGCTTTGCCTGCATCCCAGGCTGCCATTGGCCTTGTGAATTTGGGGGTGGGACTAAGAACTCTTTTGAGGTATACATAGAGCTGTCACTCTTTTTTAAAGTAGAACCCTTAGAAACATAAGTGTTGGGATACTGTAATTTGTCCCTAGATTAAGTGCACATCAAAACCCGGCAGAAATGGCACATTTTGAAGAGGAATGATGGTATTCAGTCATAGTAATTGACATCACATCCCCAGACTTCAGTTTTCTGACTTGACTGTGGTCACACACATGGCTCAGCTCACTGAATAAATGGTTCTTAGGCACTGAAATGAGAGCCTTGTGCAAAATACTGTTTTATTTGGGTTTCTGCAGCAAATGAACACCAGGGACCGAGGTGGGTGAGAGGCCTCAAGCACAAGCCCTATGAGGACAGGCTGAGGGAGCTGGGGTTGCTGAGCCTGAAGAAGAGGAGGCTCAGGGGAGACCTTCTTGCTCTCTACAACTACCTGAAGGGAGGTTGTAGCCACGAGGGAGTTGGTCTCTTCTCCCAGGCAAACAGCACCAGAACAAGAGGACACAGTCTCAAGCTGCACCAGGGGAGGTGTAGGCTGGAGGTGAGGAGAAAGTTCTTCCCAGAGAGAGTTGTTAGCCATTGAAATGTGCTGCCTGGGGAGGTGGTGGAGTCACCATCCCTGGAGGTGTTCAAGAGGGGATTGGATGTGGCACTTGGTGCCATGGTTTAGTAGTCATGAGGTCTGTGGTGACAGGTTGGACTTGATGATCTTTGAGGTCTTTTCCAACCTTACTCATTCTATGATTCTATGAATCCTGCCTGCTAGGTCTGGAACCATTTTGTGCTTTAAGCTTTCCTGGAGTCCAAAGGCCCAAATGGAACAGATTTAGGCTGCCTCCCCTCACTCTTTTTTTCCTAGTAGGAGAAAGCAAATTAGGCATGAGGTGAAAAGAGAGGTAAAATGATGAAAGAAACAGTCTGGAATTGATTTGGAAGTAAAAAGGCAAAGTTTAACAAACTATCAAGGGCATTTGAGCAAAAGGGAAGTTACAAAGGTATAAAGAAAAAGGGGTAAATAAGAATATGTCCAAAACCAGGCCCAGCTGGCAAGGGAATCTCTGGGTGCAAATGTGGATTGCCTTTAGATACAGTCCTGGAGCAGGAGTTTGGCTGCAGCCTGGAGCAGTTCTCACCACGTGGTTACAGCAACAGCAGGGAGCAGCAAGAGGTCTGTCAAGCAGGCGAGGAGCAGCAGCAAGAGGAAGGGACAGGAAGCTGTCTCCCGTTAAATAGGTTTGTTGGACAGGGAGTGGGAATGGAATAGACTTTGACCTGGGGACCCTACCTCTGGGACTGCAGAGATGGTCTCTCTGCCCACCTGGGTCAGGTGTCTTTGTCCACCGGGGGCTGGGTTCTTTTCAGCCCACCCCTTCCTGGGCTGGGTGCAACCTGACACAGGCCAGAAGTGGGAACCTGTAGAGATAGAATAGAATAGAATAGAATAGAATAGAATAGAATAGAATAGAATAGACCAGACCAGGTTGGAAGAGACCTTCAAGATCATTGTGTCCAACCTATCATCCAATCTAATCAACTACACCATGGCACCAAGCACCCCATCAAGTCTCCTCCTGAACACCTCCAGTGATGGTGACTCCACCACCCCCTCAGGCAGCCCATTCCAATGGGCAATCACTCTCTCTGTGTAGAACTTCTTCTTAACCTCCAGCCTAAACCTCCCCTGGTGCAGCCTGAGACTGTGTCCTCTTGTCCTGGCGCTGGTTGCCTGGGAGAAGAGACCAACCTCTGCCTGTCTACAACCTCCCTTCAGTTGTAGAGAGCCAGACATGGACACACCAGGACCGAGTAGAGGGGGAGGAGAACCTCTTTCAACTCCCTGTAGTTGTAGAGAGCAATAAGGTCACTCCTGAGCCTCTACTTCTCCAGGCTAAGCAACCCCAGCTCCCTCAGTCTCTCCTCACAGGGCTGTGTTCCAAACCCCTCACCAACTTCGTTGCCCTTCTCTGGACTCGTTCCAGCAAGTCAACCTCCTTCCTAAGCTGAGGGGCCCAGAACTGGACACAGGACTCAAGGTGTGGCCTAACCAGTGCAGTGTACAGGGGCAGAATGACCTCCTGGCTGCCTGGGCACACTGCAGGCTCATGTTCAGCTTACCATCGACCAGCACCCCCAGGTCCCTCTCTGCCTGCCTGCTCTCAGCCACTCTGACCCCAGCCTGTAGCACTGCATGGGGTTGCTGTGGCCAATATGCAGAACCTGGCACTTGGATGTGTTCAATCTCCTGCCCTTGGACTCTGCCCATCTGTCCAGCCTGTCGAGGTCTCTCTGCAGAGCCTCTCCACCCTCCAGCAGATCAACTCCTGCCCCCAGCTTGGTGTCATCTGCAAATTTACTGATGATGGACTCAATGCCCTCATCCAGATCATCAATGAAGATGTTATAGAGCATGGGATCCAGCACTGATCCCTGGGGCACACCACTGGTGCCTGGCTGCCAGCTGGCTGTGGCACCATTCACCACCACTCTCTGGGCTCAACCTCCAGCCAGTTCCTAACCCAGCTCAGAGTGCTGCTGTCCAAGCCAGGGGCTGACAGCTTGGCCAGGAGTTTGCTGTGGGGGAAGGTGTCAAAGGCCTTGCTGAGGTCCAGGTAGACCACATCCACAGCCTGCCCCACATCCACCAGGCAGTCACCTGAGCATAGAAGGAGATCAGGTTGGTCAGGCAGGATCTGCCTTTCCTAAACTAGGCCTGATCCCTTGGCCATCCTGTAAGTGCTGTGTGATTGCACTCAAGGATGAGGGAAAGGATCTGCTTAAATGGGATCATAGGCAGAAAGGATGTGCTACAGACCTGTGTTGTGGGTGAGGGTGCAGCTAAGACGGGGGCAGCATGGGTTCATCAGTTAGGGATAGAGCTGGAAACCGTTGAAGTTCCCCAGGTGCTCTTAGTGTGGGACTGGTAGGATTTAGTTTGCCAGATGGCACCAGTGCTGAACTTGGATAGATTTTTTGCTGTTAGTTTCATAATTGCTCTGTAATTATTACAAGGAAGCCATCAAACTCATCTGTAAGAGCCTGGTAACCCCAAGAGCTAAGTGCTGCAGCCCTGGAGCAGTGGGAGTCAAGGGTTATTGATCCAGACATCCCCGAGGCGCAGGTCCGCTTTTAAGCAGGGGCAAATTGATTTCAGAGCATCTGTGGCTCGGGTGCAAGGGCACAAATGTTTGTTTGGACCTCTTGTGCAGTAATTTGTGGCTGGGTTAGGAGCTCTTCTCTTCAGCATAATCTGTTGAGAGAGGATCCTTCAGAAGGGGGTTTGGGGCTATGATTAATTTTCCAAAAGAAGCTCATTTCTGACAACAGACAATAGAAGTAGCCTCAGGGAAAGCAGCACCAGGCTGAGTGCACACTTCCCAGAACAACCTGCTCCTGCTCTTTATTGTAGTAGGATCAGAGGACATTAGGGGGTGGAAGGGACCTTGGGAAGATCATCAAGTCCAAACCCTCTGCCAGAGCAGGAACATAGAATCCAGCACAGGTCACACAGGAGCACATCCAGACAGGGATGGAAAGGCTCCTGAGAAGGAGACTCCACAACCTCTCTGGGCAGCCTCTTCCAGTGCTCTGGGAACCTCACAGTGAAGAAGTTCTTCCTCATGTTGAGGTGGAACCTTCTGTGCTGTGGATTCCATCCATTGCCCCTTGTCCTATCCCAGGGTGCAGCTGAGCAGAGCCTGTCCCCTCCCTCTTGATCCCCAGCCCTCAGATATTGATAGACATTGATCAGATCCCCTCAGTCTTCTCTTCTCCACACTAAACAGCCCCAGGGCTCTCAGCCTCTCCTCACCAGGCAGGGCTCCAGTCCCTTCAGCATCCTTGGACTCTCTCCAGCAGATCCCTGTCCCTCCTGAACTGGGGAGCCCAGAACTGGATGCAATATTCTAGATGTGGCTACACGCAGGACAGAGTAGAGGGGGAGGAGAACCTCTTTCAACCTACTAACCAGAGCCCTTCTAATCCACCCCAGGATGCCATTGCTCTTCTTGGCCACAAGAGCACATTGCTGTCCTTTTTTCCATTACAAACTACCCTGTGAAAAGTGAACATGGTCTCTCCCTCAAGAAGCTACAGTCAATCCTAGAAGAATACCATGTCACTTCTAACGCTGTGATAGCACTTTTGCTGACTCAAGGGGAGTCTCCATTGAAATATTAGATGATAGTTCCTGTCTTAAAAATCACCTGGAGTGATTACCACAATGGAAGATACCAAACTGGGAGGCTTGGCTGAGACACCTGAAGGCTGTGAGGCCATTCAGACTTGGACAGGCTGAGAGCTGGGCAGAGAGGAACCTAATGAGGTTTGACAAGGAGAAGTGCAGAGTCCTGCACCTGGGGAGGAAGAATAAACTGCAGCAGTCCAGGTTGGGAGGGGATCTGCTGGAGAGCAGCCCTGGGGAGAAGGAGCTGGGAGTGCTGGTGGACAGCAAGTTCTGCAGGGGACAGCAATGTGCCCTAGGGGCCAAAAGGATCCTGGAGTGCATTGAGAGGAGTGTGTCCAGCAGATCCAGGGAGGTTCTCCTCCCCCTCTACTCTGCCCTGCTGAGACCTCACCTGGAATCTTGCATCCAGTTCTGGGCTCCCCAGTTCAGGAGGGACAGGGATCTGCTGGAGAGAGTCCAAGGGAGGGCTCCCAAGGATGCTGAAGGGACTGGAACCCTGCCTGGTGAGGAGAGGCTGAGAGCCCTGGGGCTGGATAGTGTGGAGAGGAAAAGACTGAGAGGGGATTTGATCAGTGTCTATCAATATCTGAGGGCTGGAGGTCAAGAGGGAGGGCACAGGCTCTGCTCACTTGTGCCCTGGGACAGGACAAGGGGCAATGGATGGAATCTACAGCACAGGAGGTTTCAGCTCAACATGAGGAAGATTTTCTTCACTGTGAGTTGACAGAACCCTGGAAGAGGCTTCCCAGAGAGGTTGTGGAGTCTCCTTCTCTGGAGCCTTTCCAGCCCTGTCTGGATATGTTCCTGTGTGACCTGTGCTGGATTCTATGGTCCTGCTCTGGCAGGGGGTTGGACTGGAAGATCTCCAGAGGTCCCTTCCAACCCCTTACATCCTCTGATCCTGTGATCCTGTCATTGCTTAACTCAGAGTGCTCAGAAGCTGTCTCCAGCAAGAAGTACAACTGCAGTGTTTCCAAAACTCTGAGCCCCCTGGGACTCAGTGAGTCCAAAAGCTGGCATCTGTTGTTCCTAATTATTCCATAATAATTAGTGATGCAAATCCCACTTGGGGAGGATCTTCCCTTAGCTTGTAGAATCTCGCAGCAGAAGACGGAGCACTCAGAGCGGAGGTTCAGTGCTCAGTGAGGTGATTAGGCAGTGATGTTAGCAAGGATTGGAAAGAGCCAGCCAGCTGCCTCTGCTGCTCCTGAGAACACCATTAAACAAACCAAGGATCTTTTCCTACTTGGGGTGATGATTTTCCAAGGCAGAAATGCAGAGCGGTAGCTGCTGTGTCGGTGATTAACAGCTGAGCAAGTCTGTGCAGACTCAATAAATTACCATCCTGGTTTTGAAACCCTCAGCTCTCCCCCTTAATATGTAAGTTTTGCCATTAAAACAGCTAGCTAATTAGAATGGCTTCAGATGGGATTCTTCTCCAGTTGGTTGACAAAACTCCTCTGATAATTCTCTCCTCGACATTGTTCACTTGGACGGTGTCTGTCAAGCCTGGTTGCAGGAGAGGATTTGGGCACTCTGCTTGCACTCTTGATTCCAGTCTTGCTTCAACTTAAATGTCCTTCTTGTAAGACAAAAATGTTACTTTTCAGTGCAGGGTACACAGGAACACATCCAGACAGGGATGGAAAGGCTCCACAGAAGGAGACTCCACAACCTCTCTGGGCAGCCTCTTCCACTGCTCTGTCACACTCACAGTGGAGTTCTTCCTTATGTTGAGCTGAAACCTCCTGGGCTGTGGTTTCCACCCATTGCTCCTTGTGCTATCCCAGGGCACAAGTGAGCAGAGCCTGTCCCTGTCCCTTCCTTCCTGACCACAGCACTCAGATAGAAATTGATCAGTTCCCCTCTCAGTCTTCTCTCCACACTAAACAGCCCCAGGGCTCTCAGCCTCTCCTCACCAGGCAGGGCTCCAGTCCCTTCAGCATCCTTGGGAGCCCTCCCTTGGACTCTCTCCAGCAGATCCCTGGCCCTCCTGAACTGGGGAGCACAGAACTGGATGCAATGTTCCAGGTGAGGTCTCAGCAGGGCAGAGTAGAGGGGGAGGAGAACCTCCCTGGATCTGCTGGACACACTCCTCTCAATGCCCCCCAGGATCCCATTGGCCTTCTTGGCCACCAGGGCACATTGCTGTCCCATGCAGAACTTGCTGCCCACCAGCACTGCCAGGTCCTTCTCCCCAGGGCTGCTCTCCAGCAGATCCCCTCCCAACCTGGACTGCTGCAGTTTATTCTTCCTCCCCAGGTGCAGGACTCTGCACTTCTCCTTGTTGAACCTCATTAGGTTCCTCTGTGCCCAGCTCTCAGTCTGTCCAAGTCTCTGAATGGCCTCACAGCCTTCAGGTGTCTCAGCCAAGCCTCCTAGTTTAGTGTCATCAGCAAACCTGCTGAGCAGACTCAGTCTGTCTGTCCCCTCATCAATGTCATTGATGAAGATGTTGAACAGGACTGGACCCAGCACTGATCCCTGGGGGACTCCACTGGTCACAGCTCTCCAGCTGGACTTGGCACCACTGATCATCACTCTTTGCACTCTGTTGTGCCACCAGTTCCTAATCCCTCTCACTCTCTGCTCTTCCATCCCACACCTCTGGAGCTTGCTCACAAAGATGTTATGTGAGACAGTGTCAAAACCTACCAAGGTTAAGGTAGACTACCTCCACTGTTCTCCCTGCACCTCCCCATTCTGTTTCAGCATCACAGAAGGCTATCAGGTTAGCCAAGCAGGATTTCCCCTTCGTAAATCCATGCTGACTACTCCTTATAACTTCCTTCTCTTCCAAGTGCCTAGAGATGACCTCCAGAATGAGCCCCTCCATCATTTTCCCAGGGATGTAGGTCTCACAGCAGTTATCTCTGACAGTGCAGAGTGAGAGTAGCACAGGTTACCCTGGAAGACCATAGAATTGTAGAATCATAGAATTGTTAGGGTTGGAAGGGACTTGAAGGATCAACTAGTTATAAACCCCCTACCATGACCAGGGACACCTCACACTACAGCAGCTTGCTCACAGCCACATCCAGACTGGCCTGAAAAACCTCCAGGCATGAGGCTTCCACCACCTCCCTGGGCAACTTCTGCCAGTCTCTCACCACCCTCATGGGGAAGAACTTCTTCCTAGCATCCAATCTCAATCTACCCATTTCTATTTTTGCTCCATTCCCCCCAGTCCTATCCCTCCCTGACACCCTCCTGGAGCAGAACCAGTGCTGCTGTCTCTTCTGATTGCATTTCATCAGCCTCCTATTGGAAACTGTCACTTTAAACTTCTTTCACCTAAATCACTGTGAATGTGGGCTTGGTTTCTGTCTTTGGGGGATTGTTTGTTTGTTTGCTCACTTGCTTGGGGGTGTGTGTGGGGTTTTCTTTGTGTTGTTCTTAGCTTTAAGTAATCTTTCTACCCTTAGAATTAGAGAGGGGAAAACAAAAAACATCCAAGCAAACAAAGCCAAAGCTTTAAAGCCCAGATGAACTGCAAGGAGCAAAATAAAAACCCCAAAGTACAAACAAAAAGAACAAACATCAACTCCCCTGTGTGGATTTTCCATCCCAATTTCAGCCAGCTTTGAAACAGCTAAATATAGATACTGGTGTTACATAATGCAGGCTGCGGCCTCATACCTGCTGGGGGAGTCAGGGCAGGAGCTGGATGACAGCACACTTTAGATGCCACCTGGATCACAGGATGCCAGGGGTTGGAAGGGACCCAGAGAGACTATCAAGTCCTTGTCCTATCACAAGGAGCAAGTGAGCACAGGCTGTCCCCTCCCTCCTGACCCCCAGCCCTCAGGTATTTATAAACATTTACTAAATCCCCTCTCAGTCTTCTCTCCAGACAGGGCTCTCAGCCTCTCCTCACCAGGCAGGGCTCCAGTCCCTTCAGCATCCTTGTATCCCTCCCTTGGACTCTCTGCAGCAGATCCCTGTCCCTCCTGAACTGGGGAGCCCAGAACTGGATGCAATATTCCAGGTGAGGTCTCAGCAGGGCAGAGTAGAGGGAGAGGAGAACCTCCCTGGATCTGCTGGACACACTCCTCTCAATGCACCCCAGGATCCCATTGGCCTTCTTGGCCCCCAGGGCACATCGCTGTCCCATGCAGAACTTGTTGTCCACCAGCACTGCCAGGTCCTTCTCCCCAGGGCTGCTCTCCAGCAGATCTCCTCCCAACCTGCACTGCTGCAGTTTCTTCTTCCTTCCCAGCTGCAGGACTCTGCACTTCTTGTTGAACCTCATTAGGTTCCTCTCTGCCCAGCTCTCAGCCTGTCCAAGTCTCTGAATGGCCTCACAGCCTTCAGGTGTCTCAGCCAAGCCTCCCAGTTTGGTATCTTCCATTGTGGTAATCACTCCAGGTGATTTTTAAGACAGGAACTATCATCTAATATTTCAATGGAGACTCCCCTTGAGTCAGCAAAAGTGCTATCACAGCGTTAGAAGTGACATGGTGTTCTTCTAGGATTGACTGTAGCTTCTTGAGGGAGAGACCATGTTCACAAACTGCTGAGCAGATTCTCCCCCTCTGCTCCACTCTGCCGAGACCCCACCTGGAGCACTGTGTCCAGTTCTGGAGCCTCTATTCCAGGAAGGATCTGGAGGTCCTGGAAGGTATCCAGAGAAGGGCCATGAGGATGACTCTGTCTGTCTGTCCCCTCATCAGTGTCATTGATGAAGATGTTTAACAGGAATGGACCCAGCACTGATCCCTGGGGGACTCCACTGGTCACAGCTTTCCAGCTGGACTTGGCACCATTGATCTCCACTCTTTGCACTCTGTTGTCTCACCAGTTCCTAATCCCTCTCACTCTCTGCTCTTCCATCCTACACTTGCTGAGCTTGCTCACTAGGATGCCGCAGGAGACAGTGTCAAAGGCTTTGCTAAAGTCAAGGCAGACTACATCCACTGGTCCCCCTGAATCTGCCCACTCAGTAAGGGCATCACAGAATGCTATCAGATTAGCCAAGCCTGATTTCCCCTTGCTAAATCCATGCTGACTACTCCTGATAACCTTTAGAGACTTTTGATGTCACCTGCATCATCTATGTGGTGCCAGCCTCCCGTTTCATTTCCACGTGTGAATGCTCTGAGGTTTTCCCTCTCCTCACTGCTCCTGCTTGCTGCTGGCTGTTTCAGCAGCATAATTAATTGCAGAGGCATGTACTGAAAGAGGCTTTTTTTTTTTCCTTTCAAGGTGCCTGGTCCAGCCTTGGCTCTCCCCTGCTGCTGCAGCAAAGTGCACTTTGACAATTAACCATTCAGCAGGGATGTAAATTAAGCTGCTGGACTAGCAGATAAATGAAATTGTCACATGTGTAATTGCTAGGCAAAGTGGTTACAATTTCAGCCACTTCCATTAGCCTGTTTCTGCAGCTTTCTATTGCTAAAAGAATAAATCACTGTTTGTGCAGGGAGAGGCATGGACCACAGGAAAGAGAAAGGAGAACTCTTGCATATTCAATAAGGTTGGGAGAGGTTTATGCGGTGATTTTGCATGGGAGAGCTTTGCAAGGCCCCCCAGGGCCAATTTAAGTTAGAAAATAATTGTTTAAATGGGAGGCAGTGCTGTGCTGGATGCTTTGCCAGTGTGCATGGGCATGGCCTGAAGGAAGTGCTGAGTATGGGGTACAGGCAGAGTGGGCAAGTCCAGGAAGCTCTATCACTGCCCATTCTCTGATGGGGCCCAAGAGTGGGGCAGCAGTGCCATGAGACCTATCAAGGAATAAAGTGAGGGTAATGAGTTCATTTTGACCTCAGATCATCTTGCAAGTCACCATTTAGGGAAGGGAAGAACTAGCACCTGAACCAGAAAAAAGGTGGAAATAGACTCCCAGGAAGGGTCAGGGGATCAGAGAATGTTAGGGGTTGGAAGAGACCTCTGGAGATCTTCCTGTCCAAGCCCCTTGCCAGAACAGGAGCGTAGAATCCAGCACAGGTCACACAGGAACACATCCAGACAGGGATGGAAAGGCTCCAGAGAAGGAGACTCCACAACCTCTCTGGGCAGCCTCTTCAAGTGCTCTGTGACCCTCACAGTCAAGAAGTTCTTCCTCAGGTTGAGGTGGAACCTCCTGTGCTGTAGTTTCCATCCATTGCCCCTTGCTCTATGCCAGGGCACAAGTGAACAGATACTGTCCCTGTCCCTTCATTCCTTCCCCAGCCCTCAGATATTGATAGACATTGATCCTCTCTCAGTCTTCTCCTCTCCACACTAAACAGCCCCAGGGCTCTCAGCCTCTCCTCACCAGGCAGGGCTCCAGTCCCTTCAGCATCCTTGGAGCCCTCCCTTGGACTCTCTCCAGCAGATCCCTGGCCCTCCTGAACTGGGGAGCCCAGAACTGGATGCAATATTCCAGGTGGGACCTCACTAGGGCAGAGTGGAGGGGAGGAGAACCTCCCTGGATCTGCTGGACACACTCCTCTGAGTGCACCCCATGTGAAGTTATCCTCTGTTGTGTCTGATCAGCTGTAAGCCTGCTTCTGGAACCATGTGCATATGCCCCAGCTCACTTGGGAATTTACCTTGGGATGTAAAGCAGTGGCATGATGTAAAACACAACAAATATCTTTAGAAAGCATAGGCAAGCTGTCATTCCACTCCCCCCACCTCCCACCCTCCCCCTGTGTCATTCCACTCCCCCCACCTCCCACCCTCCCCCTGCTCAAGGAATTCTTTCATAGTGTTTGCATCTGCTCAAAGAGAGAATGTGTGTATTTGATAGCTTCTTTACTCCTGTGACATCCAACAGCCTTAGAATCATAAAATATAACATCTGAGCTCATTCAGATGCCAGGTGACTAGAATATATCACAGAATCACAGAATTGTCAGGGTTGGAAGGGACCTCAAGGATCAGCCAGTTCCAACCCCCCTGCCATGGGCAGGAACACCTCACACTACAGCAGCTTGCTCACAGCCACATCCAGCCTGGCCGCAAAAACCTCCAGGGATGAGGCTTCCACCACCTCCCTGGGCAACCTCTGCCAGTCTCTCACCAGCCTCAGGGGGAACAACTTCTTCCTAACATTCAATCTGAATCTACCCAGTCCTATCACTCCCTGACACCCTCAAAAGTCCCTCCCCAGGTCTCCTCAGAGCCTTCTCTTCTCCAGACTGAACAACCCCAACTCTCTCAGTCTGTCTCCAGAGCAGAGCAGCTCCAGCCCTCTGCTCCTCCTCATGGCCCTTCTCTGGACACCTTCCAGCACCTCCAGAGCCTTCCTGCAATAGAGGCTCCAGAACTGGACACAGAGCTCCAGCTGTGGTCTCAGCAGAGTGGAGCAGAGGGGCAGAATCCCCTCCCTGGCCCTTCTGGCCACACTTCTCTTGCTGCAGCCCAGGCTCTGCTTGGCTCTCTGGGCTGCAAGTGCTCACTGCTGGCTCCTGTTGAGCTTCTCATCCCCCAGCACCCCCAAGGCCTTTTCTTCAGGGCTGCTCTCAAGCCAGTCCCTGCCCAGCCTATAGTGGTGCTTGGGATTGCCCTGACCCAGCTGCAGGACATTGCTCTCGGTCTTGTTGAACCTCATGAGGTTGTCATGGGCTCAGCTCTGCAGCCTGTCCAGGTCCCTCTGGATGGATCCCTTCCCTCCAGCTGTCAGCCACACCACACAGCTTGGTGCTGAGGGTGCCTCAGTGCCACTGTCCATGTCACCAGTGGAGATGTTACACAAGCCTGGTCCCAGTACTGATCCCTGAGGGACTCTACTTGTCACTGGCCTCCCCTTGGAAATGGATCTATTGACAGCCACTTTGAGGTGAAATGGGTACAATGTAGTACAAGGTTTTGATGTCTTTTGTTGAATTAATTTGACTTCAGCCTATCTGTTAGCGCAGGTGTCTGGAGGGCTCACCAGTGGTTGCTTTGGTGTATCAGTTGGATGCTTGGAGTAGTTAAAACTTCCATTTGAGGAAAACCCAGGATTAGATATTCAAGCTTTTATTAACTGTGCCTGCAGCAGAAAGTCGTTGGAGATTCAAATAGGTCTCAGGAGCCTGAGAAGCTATAAATCATTCCAGCTCATTAGGAAGTTGCTTAAGCTCTTTTGTTTACTATCCTAAAATTCTCTGCCATGCAGTATTCATCCTGTGTGTGAAGTCACACAGAATCCCAGGATGGTCTGGGTTAGAAGGGACCTCCAAAGGTCATCCAGTCCAAACCCCTCTGCAGTCAGCAGGGACATCCCCAACTAGATCAGTTAGAATAGGATAGGATAGGATAGGATAGGATAGGATAGGATAGGATAGGATAGGATAGGGTAGGATAGGATAGGATAGGATAGGATAGGTTAGAATAGAATAGAATAGAATAGAATAGAATAGAATAGAATAGAATAGAATAGACCAGACCAGGTTGGGGGAGACCTTCGAGATCATCGAGTCTAACCTATCACCCAACACCATCTAATCAACTAAACCATGCAACCAAGCACCCTATCCAGTCTCTTCCTAAACACCTCCAGTGATGGTGACTCCACCACCTCCCTGGGCAGCACATTCCAATGGCCAATTACACTTTCTGGAAAGAACTTTCTCCTCACCTCCAGCCTACACCTCCCCTGGAGTAGCTTGACACTGTGTCCTCTTGTTCTAGTGCTGGTTGCCTGGAAGAAGAGACCAACCCCCTCCTGGCTACAACCACCCTCTAGGTAGTTGTAGAGAGCAATAAGGTCTCCCCTGAGCCTCCTCTTCTCCAGGCTAAACAACCCCAGCTCCCTCAGCCTCTCCTCATAGGGCTGTGCTCAAGGCCTCAACACTGACCTTTGTGGTGGTTTGGTCCATTTTCATGGAGCAAACTTTTGAAGTGGCCTATGAGGGATATGTGTTGCACATCTGAAAAAGAAAGCACCAAATTTGGGCATTCAAGCCTTCAAAGAGACAATAGGTAAGCGATGGAAGCCTATCTTTCATTTACCCTACTGTAAGGAACCTCTCTGATGGGTCACAAGAATGTACCATCTGCTTCTGAAACCACTGACCAGAGGGCTGGAGGCTTCTCCCCTGTGAGGACAGGCTGAGAGAGTTGGGGTTGTCCAGTCTGGAGAAGAGAAGGCTTTGAGGAGACCTAATTGTGGCCTTCCAGTATCTGCAGGGGGCTACAAGAAAGCTGGGAAGGGACTTTTTAGGGTGTCAGGGAGTGATAGGACTGGGGGGGATGGAGCAAAACTAGAAGTGGTTAGATCCAAGCTAGAGAAGATTGAGATTGGATGTTAGGAAGAAGTTCTTCCCCATGAGGATGGTGAGAGACTGGAAGAGGTTGCCCAGGGAGGTGGTGGAAGCCTCATGCCTGGAGGTTTTTGCAGCCAGGCTGGATGTGGCTCTGAGCAAGCTGCTGTAGTGTGAGGTGTCCCTGGCCATGGCAGGGGGGTGGAACTGGCTGATCCTTGAGGTCTCTTCCAACCCTGACAATTCTATAATTCCATGGCACTGCCTCAAGGAATATGTGAGTACACAGGTGGAGGGGTTTTGTCACTAGACTTTGGGAGGCTGGGCATTCCCCAAGGGTCTGCATTTCTCTAAGGAGAGCAGATGAGGTATCCCAGAATCACAGAGACACAACTCCTCATGCTGGCTTTGTTTCCTCTTGTGAGGAAAGAGAAGGTGAATTGCTTTCTGTAACGCAGGCAGAAGGGAGGTGCTGACCTGCTCTTACACATGCCAGGGTTCTGACAGTTCTATGATTCTGTGCCCTCAGTGTCTCTCTTTGCCCTAAAACTTATCAGTATCATTGAAAAGGAGCCCTATCCTGGACTGAAACGCCTGCCTTTCACTGGAGCCTATCACCTCCTGCAGGCTCTTGCCGGGTCCAGCAGGGCTGCCGACCCAATTCAATACCTGCAAGGTGTTTGGCCTTCCTGCAATTTCCCCATATTGCAGTTTCCCCAGAAATATTAGCAGATCAAGATAAAGCAATTTCAGCTATTCCTCAGTGGCCTCCACTGCAGTGATTTCAGACTCTTCTTGAAATGCTAATACATCATCCTCGCCGCCGTCCCCTCGCAGCCTGTTCCCTGAAGGGGATGCAGATTGCCGCCTTAGCAGCAGATTATTTCCTGATCACATTTCTCCTGTTAGGGGATCTCTGTGTTCAGCAGGACACCCAAGAGCAACCATCATTTTGCAGTGTAGCTTTATCTAGCTGTCTATTAGTAAGGCATATGAGCTTTCTGGTCGTGCTGGCATCGATGAGACAAAGAGCTCACCAAGAGGTTGCCCAGGGGGGTGATGGAAGCCTCATCCCTAGAGGGTTTTCAGGCCAGGCTGGATGTGGCTGTGAGCAAGCTGCTGTAGTGTGAGGTGTCCCTGCCCATGGCAGGGAGGTTGGAACTGGCTGATCCTTGAGGTCCCTTCCAACACTAACAATTCTGTGATTCTATGTTAATTGTGGAATAATTGAAGGCATGGACTCCTGGGGCAGCTGGGAAGGAGTTTGTATACAAAGCAAACCTGTGCCACAAAGCACCTGAATAAAACACTGTCTCTTTGCCTGAGAACCAGATATTCCTGCTGTCCAGGGTGCCACAGCATGTTTGCAGATGCCTTCATGTGTCTGCTTTGCTAGGAGCATTTAATGATTGTAATCATAGAATCAGAGAGTGGTCCAGGCTGGAAGGGACCTCCAAAGGTCATCCAGTCCAAGGCCCTCTGCAGTCAGCTGGGACATCCTCAACTAGATCAGGTTACTCAGAGCCCTGTCCAGCCTCACCTTGAATATCTCCAGGGATGGGGCCTCAACAACCTCCCCAGGCAACCTGTTCCAGTGTTCCACCACCCTCATGGTGCAGAACTTCCTAACATCCAAGTTAATGTTGGGGGAGAAATTTCAACCCACCACAGAGGGGCAGGGGAAATACATATCCTTAAGACATACACAAATGCAGGAAGACCAAAGTGTATGTAAAATGTACCCAGGCAATGCAGATGTCAAGGTCTGTTACACAGTACTGAGTGGTAAAGCCTAAGACCCTATTTGTTTTCCCAGCCCTGCTAGCCTCACTGGTGCAAACAGTCCAGGAGATTCAAGACCATCTAATATACCTCAGCAAAGAAGGGCTGGAGAAGAGGCTTTTCATCTGGCATAAATCCATGTCATTCTCTGGGGTGCATTCAGAGGAGTGTGTCCAGCAGATCCAGGGAGGTTCTCCTCCCCCTCTACTCTGCCCTACTGAAACCTCACCTGGAATTTCACATCCAGTTCTGGGCTCCCCAGTTCAGGAGGGACAGGGATCTGCTGGAGAGAGTCCCAGGAAGGGCTACAAGGATGCTGAAGGGACTGGAGCCCTGCCTGGTGAGGAGAGGCTGAGAGCCCAGGGGCTGTTCAGTCTGAAGAGGAGAAGGCTGAGAGAGGATCAATGTCTATCAATATCTGAGGGCTGGGGGTCAGGAAGGAGGGGACAGGGACAGCCCCTGTTCACTTGTGCCCTGGGATAGAACAAGGTACAATGGATGGAAACTACAGCATAGGAGGTTCCACCTCAACAGGAGGAGGAATTTCTTGACTGTGAGGCTCACAGAGCCCTGGAACAGGCTGCCCAGAGAGGTTGTGGAGTCTCCTTCTCTGGAGCCTTTCCATCCCTGTCTGGATGTGTTCCTGTGTGACCTGTGCTGGATTCTATGGTCCTGCTCTGGTAGGGGGGCTGGACTGGAGGATCTCCAGAGGTCTCTTTCAATCCTCTTTCAATCCTGTGCTCCTAGTGTAACTATAGTTGTTAAACAGGCAAGTACCTGCAAGAGCTGGTGAGTAAAACATGCCCTGGAGAGCATCTCTCCATTTGGCAGTAGGATTGGAAGGCTGAGATTTTTTCCACGACTAATGTGAGCCATCAGGTTTTTGTGCTCAGGTTACTGGTGGAGTTGCTCTACTGAATTTATTGCCCCAAATGCCTTCTCTGTTAACAAATGACAATGTGTATTTTACCAGCATTGAGTATTCTTAGAAGATACCCCTGGAAAACCTTTCAAGTTCCTTTGTGTAGGACACCTTTGGGGTTCTTTAATGTTTTGGCTTGCTAGCACCCAAATAGGAATGAAATCGGAATGGAATGGAATGGAAAGAGGAGAGGAGAGGAGAGGAGAGGAGAGGAGAGGAGAGGAGAGGAGAGGAGAGGAGAGGAGAGGAGAGGAGAGGAGAGGAGAGGAGAGGAGAGGAGAGGAGAGGAGAGGAGAGGAGAGGAGAGGAGAGGAGAGGAGAGGAGAGGAGAGGAGAGGAGAGGAGAGGAGAGGAGAGGAGAGGAGAGGAGAGGAGAGGAGAGGAGAGGAGAGGAGAGGAGAGGAGAGGAGAGGAGAGGAGAGGAGAGGAGAGGAGAGGAGAGGAGAGGAGAGGAGAGGAGAGGAGAGGAGAGGAGAGGAGAGGAGAGGAGAGGAGAGGAGAGGAGAGGAGAGGAGAGGAGAGGAGAGGAGAGGAGAGGAGAGGAGAGGAGAGGAGAGGAGAGGAGAGGAGAGGAGAGGAGAGGAGAGGAGAGGAGAGGAGAGGAGAGGAGAGGAGAGGAGAGGAGAGGAGTGGAATAGAATAAACCAGGTTGGAAGAGACCTTCAAGATCATCACACCCAACCTATCATCCAACACCACCTAATCAACTAAACCATGCAGCCAAGCACCCTATCAAGTCTCCTCCTAAACACCTCCAATGAGGGTGACTCCACCACCTCACTTAGGTTTGACTTTTTCACAGCATTATATCTTGTGCAGCCCTTGAAATCTGGGCACTGAGAGCAGGAGATAAAACACCTTCCATACAGAAACTCAGAGCACCACGCCGGCTTTGTTCTCTTTGTAGTGCTGCCTGAAAGCTGGAACCCAGCAATACATAAAGCCTTCCTTTTCTGCTTTTCCAGGTAATGCACCCCCACTCCTCCTGCTTCAGGGGGCAGCAGCAGAGCTACTTAGCCAGACTCTCTTTGTAGTCATTGCTAAGAAACAGGCACCTCTACAGCGTGATTCATCTGATCTGTTTCAGATGCCTACCTAGGGAGGAGGTGGGATGCACAGCTCCTCTCTGCCACCTGTGAAGGGAGGCTTTCCATGTCTGCTTCAGAGGTAGGCATCTAATCCTAGCTGTCAGAGGTCTTAGACATTATGTTCAGCCCCTGCCCCTGATGACCTTAGTTGTCCCTTCTAGAGAAAAAATAAAAAGGCCTCTCCTGAGTCAGGCTCTCTGTGTGTGAGTGTTGGCAGCTGAGCAGTGCAAGAGCACAAAGCCCAGTGCAGGGATTGAATTCTTCAATTTAAAACAGGCAATTCCCAGAGTAAAACCTACCTGTTTCCCAGGCTTCCTCCTGTGGGAAGGAATGGGGTCAGACTTCGATCTCCAGAGGTCCTTCCCTACCCCTAACACCCTGTGAGCCTTGAGTGCTTGGTGATGCTCTTCCACCAGAAACACAGAGCTCTGCAGAGCACTGTGCCCAGGTGGCCAAGAAGGCCAACAGCATCCCGGCCTGCATCAGGAACAGTGTGGCCAGCAGGAGCGAGGAATTCATTCTGCCCTGGACTCAGCACTGGTTAGGACACACTTGTGTCCTGTATCTGGTTCTGGGCCCTTCAGTTTAAGAAAGATGTTGAGATGCTGGAACATGTCCAGAGGAAGGCAACAAAGCTGAGGAGAGATCTGGACACAGCCCTGTGAGGAGCTCCCTGAGGGAGCTGGGGTTGCTTAGCCTGGAGAAGAGGAGGCTCAGGGAAGACCTTATTGCTCTCTACAACTACCTGAAGGGAGGTTGTAGCCACCTGGGAGTTGGTCTCTTCTCCCAGGCAGCCAGCACCAGAACAAGAGGACACAGTCTCAAGCTGTGCCAGGGGAGGTTTAGGCTGGATGTTAGGAAGAAATTCTTCCCAGAAAGAGAGATTTGTCATTGGGATGTGGTGGGGTCCCTGTCCCTGGAGGTGTTCAAAAAGGGCTTGGAGGTGGCACTAGGAGCCATGGTTTAGTCGTCAGGAGGTGTTAGATATTAGGTATTAGGTTGGACTTGATGATCTCTGAGGTCTTTTCCAACCTTCTTGATTCCATGATTCTATTTTCTCAACATTTTTGCTGCCATCCTCTTCAGCCTTAGTGAATCCTCCTGCAATGCCACTCCCCTGTTGAATTCAGCAAGGGCAAGGGGAGAGTCTTACACCTTGAAGCCATGGTTTAGTTAGCCATGAGGTGTTGGGTGATAGGTTGGACTTGATGATCTCTGAGGTCTTTTCCAACCTTACTGTTTCTGTGATTCTATGATTCTTGCTCTTGAACATGCTTTGCTCTTGCACATAGCAGTGACCCTTGAATGATGGCTTTGATTGATGGGACAACTCCAGCTAAGTGGGGAGCACAGAGTCTATTTTTCATACCTCCTAGACACGGGCCTGCTGGCACAGGCTCAGTACCTGCTTGGATGGCTCTTTTCTAACCCCTTTGCACTGCCATTAGACATTCTGCAGGCTGCCAAAGGAGGAGGGGGTTAATGAAAATCAAGCCCAGGGAGGCCAAAAACCTCACTCCATCAAGACAGCGTCTGCTGTGTGGATTGTCAGGAGAGCTTTAGCTATTGGCAGAGTCTTCCCTCCTGGAGGCAGGACAGTCAAGCAACTGAATTCTCCATAAATTTTCCTGTCATTCATCTGCCAGAAGTATTTTTCTCAGAGGCTGCTGTTCCATCCAGATACTCCCTTTTCTGTAATCCAACGATGATTTATTGTCCAAGCAATGAAGAAAAATATATTGCCTTGGAATTCTTGAATGCCTAATGATATGTGAGCCCCAGTAATGAATGGCTCCTTTCCCTCCCCTCCCTTCCTCAGGTATATTAGGGTGCTCATTTCCACATGAATTCCCATTTGTTCATGTCCTCCCAAGTTCTCCTTCACAAAGGGGAATTCCCAAGTCAGGGTGCTGGAGAGTTTGAGATACCTGAGGTAGAGAACAAACAAACACAAGCTGTAAGTCTTCCACCTTCCTACTTAGAATCACAGAATTGTCAGGGTTGGAAGGGACCTCAAGGATCAGCCAGTTCCAACTCCCCTGCCATGGCCAGGGACACCTCACACTACAGCAGCTTGCTCACAGCCACATCCAGCCTGGCTGCAAAAACCTCCAGGCATGAGGCTTCCACCACCTCCCTGGGCAACCTCTGCCAGTCTCTCACCACCCTCATGGGGAACAACTTCTTCCTAACATCCAATGTGAATCTCCCCACTTCTAGTTTTGCTCCATTCCCCTCAGTTCTATCACTCCCTGACACCCTCAAAAGTCCCTCCCCAGATTTCTTGTAGTCCCCTGCAGATACTGGAAGGCCACAATTAGGTCACCTTGAAGCCTTCTCTTCTCCATACTGAACAGCCCCAACTCCCTCAGTCTGTCCTCATAGGAGAGGTACTTCCCTCTTTGCTTTCTTTCCCAAATCCTGTCTGCTTTCCTTCTCTGAGCTGTCACTATGGTTTGCTTCCCTTGCAGAAGTGTTTTTGACTCAGGTAACTGTTTGCTTAAGGTCTGGGTGTGGAGCATTGCCCAAACCTGAACACAGGCTAAGGCAAACCAAGGTCCTTGACCACATCCCTACCTTTGTGTGGCTGAGGAAGGGCTGGTTTGGAGTCGTAGAATCATAGAATGGTCCTCCAAAGGTCACCCAGTCCAACCCCCAAAGCAGTCAGCAGGGACATCCCCAACTAGATCAGGTTGCCCACAGCCCTCTCCAGCCTCACCTTGAATATCTCCAGGGATGGAGCCTCAACCACCTCCCTGGGCAACCAGTTCCAGTGTTCCACCACCCTCATGGTGCAGAACTTGTTCCTAACATCCGATCTCAATCTGCTCTGCTCTACTTTGAAGCCATTGTCCCTGGTCCTGTCCCTGCAGGCCTTTGCAAACAGTCTCTCTGCAGCCTTCTTGTAGCCCCCTTCAGGTTCTGGCAGCTTGCTCTTAGGTCTGCCCGGAGCCTTCTCTTCTCCAGGCTGAACACCCCCAGCTCCTATCTTGTCCTTGTAGCAGAGGAGTTCCAACCCCCTGATTATTTTTGTAGCCCTCCTCTGGTCCCTCTCCATCAGGCCCATGTCCTTCCATGTCAGAGAAGTGCTGAATCCCCTGCAGGCTGTTGTGGTGAGAAGTGCCCAAGGCGTACCTCCGACGACAGCATGTACCTTAGAGTCTTTTTCTAGTCTATAGTCTTAGGTTTTGCTTGTATCTGAGTAAAATTAATCAAGGCAAGGCTCTCACATCATCTAGCTGGAGTAGGAGGAAAAAAAATAATTGTCAAAGCCTTGAGGGAGCAGTGCTGGGGAGAGGCTGAAGCCTGTCATGGAGTGAAATGAACCTGCTGATACAAGATGCTCAGAGTGACTCCAAATGTCTGTGCTGCATTCAGGTCCTGAGCAGGGCTCTCATGCTGCCTAGCCTTCACCACAAGGTTGTTTTTTCCACTCTAATGCATTACTCCATCTGGACCCATTTGGAAGACAAGGCAGTGACATGCAGGATGGCAGAGCCATTATGAAGGGAGGAATCTGTCTGAACTAGATGGAAATTGGTTTAAGCTGATTCAGTGGCTCGGCCTTGGCCACTGCTGTACTCTACTAGCTGGGGTGGATATAAAGAGTAGTTCCAGGATAGGTAGAGTGACACCAGGGAAGGCAGGCTGCCTGATTTCCCTGCCACACAGTCCTTAAACCTTTGCTGCCCTTTGCCAGGGAATCTTCCAGGCAGGTTGCTGTTCATGGTTATCTAAGAGAGATATTTGCAAATATCTGGGTGCCATTTCCAAGCTCCCCAGTGGGATACTGTTGTGGTGTGCTTGAAAGCAAACTGGGGAGATGTGTTCTTTTAGGCTTGGAGGGGCTAAAAGAGCTTTGGTGATGGGCAGAGACCCAGATGAACATCTGGGTGAATTAAGGGGAAAAAAGAGGGTGTAACATAGTATCATAGTATCGGTCAGGGTTGGAAGGGACCACAAGGGTCATCTAGTTCCAACCCCCCTGCCATGGGCAGGGACACCCCACACTACATCAGCCTGGCCAGAGCCTCATCCAGCCTGGTCTTAAACACCTCCAGGGACAGGGCCTCAACCACCTGTGAGAGTCTAATAAGTTTGCCTCTCTCTGTGTGAGTCAACAAAGATAAAGTGATAGCCGAGCCACTGGAAAGAAGGTGGAAAGAATCCTGTCCACCAATCCTGGATGCAAATCAGCTTGTGATTGCATCGTGATAACACGGGACTACAACAATGGACCCAAGGACCCAGCCATCACGCTTTCTGGGCAGGGTGGTTTCCGCCCATCAAGTACCTTGGGCAGGGTGATACCATGGTTTCCACCACCTGTGTAAAGGAATGTGGGAGGACTTGTCTGGATGGAGATGGGGTAGACGGAGGCCCCCCTCTCCTCCATCCAAAAATCTTGCCCACATACACAGCAATACACAGAAAGATGTCCGGGGGAACAGATACCTGGATTATTTCCTTGCCTCTGGAATACCTGACATACCAACACCTGCCTGAGGACTAAAAAACTGTATAAAAGACTTGAGCAACTACTGGTTTGTTGAGAGAAACAGAGGAGAAAAACGGGGAGAAAAATACAAGATGAAGGCAAACACAGGAGCCGGGCCAGGCCGCTGAGAAGAGAAAGCCGGGACGATGCTGCTCCGGAGAAAAGAAGCTGCCCGGAGGACCACAGCTCCAGCCAAATCCTCAGCACCCCTTCTCTACAGACCCAGGCTGCCCAGAGGAGCCTCAGCACCGTTCCTGTATCAACCCAACAGCTCCCCAGAGGACCACAGCTGTTCTCCAGCAAAAGCCTCACCATGGTGTCTCTACAAACCCAACATCTCCTGCAGCACCTTTCCTCCACAGACTTTAACTGCCTTGGGGGGGATGAGGGGTGTGGTAATATAATTCCTTTCGTCTTCTATCTCTCTTCTATCTCTCGTCCCTCTCTCTCTCTCTCTTTTCTCCCTCTCCCTTCTTATGTCCACTTTATTTATTAAGTAGCCTAGCTGTTGATACTTTGGCCTCGTTTGTGCCTTTAATTTCACAACACGGGAATATTCAAAAGAACTGTGTCTCCGGACCGAGACATCTAATGTCTCCGGACCTTGACACCACCTCCCTGGACAACCCATTCCAGGGCTTCACCACTCTCATGGGGAAGAACTTCCTCCTCACCTCCAGCCTCAATCTCCCCACCTCCAGCTTCATTCCATTTCCCCTAGTCCTAGCACTAAATGAGATCCTGAGAAGTCTCTCCCCAGCCTTCCTGTAAGCCCCCTTCATCTTTGGAAAGAAGGTGAGGTAACCCAAGGAATGTTTAAGGATGTTGCTAGGTCATGCAGGAAAAAAAGTAGAGAGGCAGAAGTCCATTTAGAGCTTAGCCTGGCCTCTGCTGTGAAGGACAAAGGATGAGGAAGAGGCAGAGGTACTTAACACCTTCTTTGCCTCTATTTTTATTAGCAGGACAGAACATCTTCCAGACAGATGGCCTGCAGAGCTGGCAGAAGGAGCCAGGGAGCTGCACAGTTTCCCTCTGTTCCAGAATGGGGTAGTTAGAGACCTGCTCAGCTCCTTGGATCCCCACAAGTCCATGGGACCAGATGGGATTCATCCCAGGGTGCTGAGAAAGCTGTCAGAGGAGCTGGCCAAGCCACTCTCCATCATTTTCCAGCAGTCCTGGCTCACTGGCGAGGTCCCAGAGGACTGGAAGCTGGCCAGCGTGGTGCCCATCCACAAGAAGGGTCAGTTGGATGAGCCAGGGAATTCCAGGCCTGTCAGCCTGACCTCAGTGCCAGGCAAGATCATGGAACAGGTCATCCTGAGTGCAATCACACAGCACTTACAGGATGGCCAAGGGATCAGGCCCAGACAGCATGGATTTAGGAAGGGCAGATCCTGCCTCTCCAACCTGATCTCCTTCCATGCCCAGGTGACTGCCTGGTGGATGTGGGGCAGGCTGTGGATGTGGTCTACCTGGACCTCAGCAAGGCCTTTGACACCGTCCCCAATAGCAAACTCCTGGCCAAGCTGTCAGCCTATGGCTTGGACAGCAGCACTCTGAGCTGGGTTAGGAACTGGCTGGAGACTGAGCCCAGAGAGTGGTGGTGAATGGTGCCACAGCCAGCTGGCAGCCAGGCACCAGTGGTGTCCGCCAGGGACCAGTGCTGGGCCCTATCCTGTTCAATATCTTTATCAATGATCTGGATGAGGGGATTGAGAGGCTGAGGGAGCTGGGGTTGCTTAGCCTGCAGAAGAGGAGGCTCAGGGGAGACCTTCTTGCTCTCTACAGCTCCCTGAGGGGAGGTTGTAGCCAGGTGGGGGTTGGTCTCTTCTCCCAGGCAACCAGCACCAGAATAAGAGGACACAGTCTCAAGCTGTGCCAGGGGAGGTTTAGACTGGATGTTAGGAAGAAGTTCTTCCCAGAAAGAGACATTGGCCATTGGAATGTGCTGCCCAGGGAGGTGGTGGAGTCACCATCCCTGGAGGTGTTTAGAAAGAGACTGGATGGGGTGCTTGATGCCATGGTTTAGTTGATTAGGTAGTGCTGGATGATAGGTTGAACTCAGTGATCTCAAAGGTCTTTTCCAACCTGGTTAATTCTATTCTATTCTATTCTATTCTATTCTATTCTATTCTATTCTATTCTATTCTATTCTATTCTATTCTATTCTATTCTATTCTATTCTATTCTATTCCATTCCATTCCATTCCATTCCATTCCATTCCATTCCATTCTGATGTTCAGAAGCTAGATGGTCAGAGACCCAGACCAGCTGTTCAAAAGTTAGTATCATGGTATCATAGTATCAGTCAGGTTTGGAAGGGACCACAAGGATCATCTAGTTCCAACCCCCCTGCCATGGGCAGGGACACCCCACACCAGATCAGCCTGGCCACAGCCTCATCCAGCCTGGGCTTAAACACCTCCAGGGACAGGGCCTCAACCACCTCCCTGGACAACCCATTCCAGGGCTTCACCACTCTCCTGGGGAAGAACTTCCTCCTCACCTCAACAATCCCACAGGCTTGGCTGCTCTGTTAAAGTCTCATAAGGCAGGACAGAGCTGTGGGGGAACCATCTGGCCTGCATTAGGAATAGTGTGGCCAGCAGGAGCAGGGAGGTCATTGTGCCCCTGTACTCTGCTTTGGTTAGGCCACACCTTGAGTCCTGTGTCCAGTTCTGGGCCCCTCAGTTTAAGAAGGACATCAAAACACTTGAAGGTGTCCGGAGAAGGGCAACAAGGCTGGGGAGAGGCCTTGAGCACAAGCCCTACAAGGAGAGGCTGAGGGAGCTGGGGTTGCTTAGCCTGGAGAAGAGGAGGCTCAGGGGTGACCTCATTGCCCTCTACAACTACCTGAAAGGTGGTTGTAGCCAGGAAGGGGTTGGCCTCTTCTCCCAGGCAACCAGCACCAGAACAAGAGGACACAGTCTCAAGCTGTGCCAGGGGAGGTTTAGACTCGAGGTGAGGAGGAAGTTCTTCACCGAGCGAGTCATTCGTCATTGGAATGTGCTGCCCAGGGAGGTGGTTGAGTCATCGACCCTGGAGGTGTTCAAGTGGAGATTGGACGTGGTAGTCATGGGGTCTGTGTTGATAGGTTGGACTCGATGATCCTCGAGGTCCTTTCCAACCTAAGTGATACTGTGATACTGTGATGCTGTGATCCCACAGGCTTGGCTGCTCTGTTAGTCTCATAAGGCAGGACAGAGCTGTAGGGGAACCATCCCACAGGCTTGGCTGCTCTGTTAGTCTCATAAGGCAGGACAGAGCTGTAGGGGAACCATCCCACAGGCTTGGCTGCTCTGTTAGTCTCATAAGGCAGGACAGAGCTGTAGGGGAACCATCCCACAGGCTTGGCTGCTCTGCTAGTCTCATAAGGCAGGACAGAGCTGTAGGGGAACCATCCCACAGGCTTGGCTGCTCTGCTAGTCTCATAAGGCAGGACAGTCACTGCATCAGCTTTCCTCCCTTTGGGGCTACAATGTGTGTTTCTGAAGGGATTAATAAAGCTCCTGTATTTCAGTGAGAGCTGTAGCAAAGCAGTATTGCCAAAGTCTCTCAAATACTGAGCAGGACTCTGGCCAGAGGCAGACTCCCCAGTGCCTGGCACTGCACACACACAGGCGCTCTTAGCTCGCTCAAGACTGAGCCAGGCTTGAGCACAATGAAGATGTTCCTAGAAGAAAAAAAGGGAGGGGGAAAACAACATCAAACTTTCTCCACCCTTGCAGGGCTGCATTTGCATTTGAATGGGGTTTTTAGTATTTTTTCTCCTGTGCTCATAAGAAGACTTATATTAAATATTAATATGGTGTTGTGGGTTTGGGGTTTGGTTTGCTTTGTGGTTTTTTTTTTTCTGTGTGTTACACTTTCCACACACCTGGAAATTAACTCCATTGTAGCCACAATAACCCTGGGGAAGAAAAAAGAAGGCAAAGCTCCCTGGTTATGCTAGGGGGAGAAAAAAATATATATACACACATATATATCTCTCATAAGCAGATTGAATCATAGAATTCTATCATTCTGTGAATCATAGAATCAATAAGATTCTATGATTCAATCTGCTTTGAATCACAGAATCATAGAGCCAGCAGTGTGCCCAGGTGGGCATCCTGGCCTGCATCAGGAAGAGTGTGGCCAGCAGGAGCAGGGAAGTCATTGTGCCCTGTGCTCAGCACTGGTTAGGCCACACCTGGAGTCCTGTGTCCAGTTCTGGGCCCCTCAGTTTAAGAAGGACATTGAGAGACTTGAAGGTGTCCAGAGAAGGGCAACAAAGCTGGGGAGGGGTCTGGAGCACAACCCTGGGAGGAGAGGCTGAGGGAGCTGGGGTTGCTTAGCCTGGAGAAGAGGAGGCTCAAAGGAGACCTTCTTGCTCTCTACAACTCCCTGAAGAGAGGTTGTAGCCAGGTGGGGGTTGGTCTCTTCTCCCAGGCACCCAGCACCAGAACAAGAGGACACAGTCTCAAGCTGTGCCAGGGGATGTTTAGGCTGGAGGTGAGGAGAAAGTTCTTCACTGAGAGAGTCATTTGGCATTGGAATGTGCTGCCCAGGGAGGTGGTGGAGTCCCCATCCCTGGAGGTGTTCAAGAGGGGACTGGACGTGGCACTTGGTGCTATGGTTTAGTAGTCATGAGGTGTTGGGTGACAGGTTGGACTTGATGAACTTTGAGGTCTTTTGCAACCTTACTGATTCTATGATTCTACGATTCTTGCTCTTGAAAATGCTCTTACACATAGCAGTAACCCTTGAAGGATGGCTTTGATTGACAACTCCACCTAAGTGAGGAGCACTTTTATATATATATATATAAAACATTTTTTTCTCCCCTAGCATAAACAGGGACCTTTGAATTTTTTTTTTCCCCAGGGTTATTGTGGTTGCAATGGAATTAATTTCCAGGAAGGAAAGGAAGAGTTTCCTTTTGCCAGGGGCTTGCCAAATTCTTTGACTGACAGGACTGCAGATGCAGGCAAGGACCTATCTCTGGGTTGCTTTGTTATTGACATCCAGCAGAACAACAGGGCAGGCAGCGCTTGGGAAAGCACAGAGAAAGAGCTTGTATAAACCTGCTTAGCAGCCTTATCTTATCTCAGGGATCTGTGCTCTCTGCAAGCAAGTCCAAAGGAACACCAGGATCACACAGGATCACAGGATGTTAGGGGTTGGAAGGGATCCAGAGATCATCAAGTCCACCCCCCCTGCCAGAGCAGGAGCATAGAATCTAGCACAGGTCACACAGGAACACATCCAGACAGGGATGGAAAGGCTCCAGAGAAGGAGACTCCACAACCTCTCTGGGCAGCCTCTGCCATTAGTCTGTGACCCTTATAGTAAAGAAGTTCCCCTTTGTGTTGAGGTGGAACCTCCTGTGCTGCAGCTTACATCCATTGCTCCAGGATGTTAATGATTTGACCTGCAGGGAGTCTTGTCCTGGGTTTTTCTGCAGGCTGGAGTGGGGTGAGGTGGCAGAGGGAGCCCATGAATGCCCTTGCACTGGCTGGTGCCCTTACACTGCTTGATGTCCTTGCACTGGCTGGTGCCCTTGCACTGGCTGGTGTCCTTGCACTGGTTGGACCTCATTCCTGTTGACATAGATGTGCAGGGTGAGTGCCCAGAGGCTGCAGCCAGGCTCTGCTGGGGGATGCCCAATGCCAGCACAAGGGGCAGTGGTGGAAGCTGAGGCAGAGGAAGTGCCATGGAAACAGGAGGAAGAATTTTTTCCCTGTGAGGGTGACAGAGGCCTGGAGCAGGCTGCCCAGGGGGGTTGTGGAGTCTCCCTCTCTGGAGATCTTCAAACCCCACCTGGATGTGTTCCTGTGTGACCTGTTCTAGGTGACCCTGCTCTGGCAAGGGGGTTGGACTGGATGAGCTTTGGAGGTCCCTTCCAGCCCCTAACATTCTGTGATTCTGAAGGCACACCAGAAACACCCTCATTAATGTTGCCACGAGCTCAAGGGCAGTCAGGTGCCCCTGACTCTGGTGCAGTTCCTTTTGCACCTGCGCTGGCTGGAGCAGGGTTTGGTGCACTTTGCTGCCTGCAGCTGTACCTGTGCTCTGATTGCTTGCAGATCTTTTTTTCTGCAAGCAATTTTCTGCATTAGGTTCTGGCATTTTTGAGCAAGATGGGAATGTGTGACCTGAGATTTGAATTTGCAGCAATGCAGAAAAGGAAGGAGGGCATTTTCTGAAGGTTTAAGGGACTCTAGACATATACTATCTAAAAGCACAGTGCTTAGATTTTCCTGTGCTCTATATGAAATCTAATAAAGTACCTCAGCTGGACTCCCTCATTAAATTGCTATTTTATCCAAAGATTTGTCATGGATACTCCAAGCCAAGCTTCAGATCTAAGGATGAAGCCTCTCTTCTTCTGGCAAACTGATTTGTTTAAGCTTGCTGCACTTAACACAGAACAGTCCAGGTTTGAAGGGACCTCCAAAGCTCATCCAGTCCAAGTCCCTCTGCAGTCAGCAGGGACATCCCCAACTAGATCAGGTTGCCCACAGCCCTCTCCAGCCTCACCTTGAATATCTCCAGGGATGAGGCCTCAACCACCTCCCTGTGCAACCTGTTCCAGTGTTCCACCACCCTCATGGTGCAGAACTTGTTCCTCACATCCAATCTAAATCTGCTCTGCTCTAATCTGAAGCGATTGTCCCTGGTCCTGCCCCTGCAGGCCTTTGCAAACAGTCTCTCTGCAGCCTTCCTGTAGCCCCCTTCAGGTACTGGCAGGTTGCTCTTAGGTCCCCCTGGAGCCTTCTCTTCTGCAGGCTGAACACCCCCAGCTCCCTCAGCCTGTGCTCACAGCAGAGCTGCTCCAACCCCCTGATCATTTTCATGCCCTCCTCTGGACCTGCACTGTTAGCTCCATGTCCTTCCTATGTTGTGATCTCCCGACCTCAATATCTCAAATTCTCACTGTCAGTTGCTAGAGATTAAAGAAAAATAGGGAAAAGAATTTCCTGTGTCATCCTGGTAGGCTTTTTTCATGTGTTGCCTACCAGCTGATTGTCTTATCAGGCTGGAGGTGAGGAGGAAGTTTTTCCCCATGAGAGTGGTGAAGCCCTGGAATAGGTTGCCCAGGGAGGTGGCTGAGGCCCCATCCCTGGAGGTGTTTAAGACCAGGCTGGAGGAGGTTCTGGGCAGCCTGATCTAGTGTGGGGTGTCCCTGGCCATGGCAGGGGGGTTGGAACTAGATGATCCTTGTGGTCCCTTCCAACCCTGACTGATACTGTGATACTATGAAGGGAAAAGCCGCACTGCAAGAAGCTCTGACTCAGCTGAGCTGGGTGTTTGGACTGCACATGCTGAAAGCCAGCAGAGCAGAGTATTTACAAGTCTTCACTAAACACTTAAATCTATTTGGTGGACCAAGAGGATGTGGAGTTAATTTATTTTTTTGTTGAGAGAATGATTTAAGCAAGTTAGCAATTTGTTGACAGAAATGTTGATGGAATTCATTTTGCCTCCCTAAGTGATTGGACAGCAGGCTGAAAGCATTTCCTCCAGCAGAATGAAGGATGTGCCAGGACTGTCAAACAGGTTTGCCTCCACAGTACCAGCTCAGTTTGTCAACAAAAGGACTACAAAATCCTTCTCCCTACAAAATGAACTCCTGTGTTAAGTGTTTGTTGATAAAGGGTGCAAAGCCAAATCACAGAATCACAGAATCAACCAGGTTAGAGAAGACCTCAGAGATCATCTAGTCCAACCTATTCCCTAATACCTAACACCTCCTGACAACTAAACCATGGCTCCAAGTGCCACACTCCAAGCCTTTTATGAACACCTCCAGGGATGGGGACTCCACCACCTCCCTGGGCAGCACATCCCAATGGCCAACAACTCTCTCTGGGAAGAACTTTCTCCTCACCTCCAGCCTAAACTTCCCCTGGCGCAGCTTGAGACTGTGTCCTCTTGTTCTGGTGCTGGTTGCCTGGGAGAAGAGACCAGCTCCCTCCTGGCTACAACCTCCTTTCAGGTAGTTGTAGACAGCAATGAGGTCTCCCCTGAGTCTCCTCTTCTCCAGGCTAAACAACCCCAGCTCCCTCAGCCTCTCCTCACAGGGCTGTGCTCAAGGCCTCTCCCCAGCCTTGTTGCCCTTCTCTGGACACCTTCAAGTCTCTCAATGTCCTTCTTAAACTGAGGGGCCCAGAACTGGACACAGGACTCAAGGTGTGGCCTAACCAGTGCTGAGCACATGGCAGAATGACTTCTCTGCTCCTGCTGCCCATACTCTTCCTGATGCAGGCCAGGATGCCATTGGCCTTCTTGGCCACCTGGGCAAAGTACCTGTTGAACACTGATAACAATGAACAGGGTGTGTGCGTGCCTGTGCACAAACACAGAGAGCTGTGTGCCTTGGTGCTGTGTTTTAAGCTTTCCCAGAGTCCAAAAGCCCAAATGGAACAGACTTAGGCTGCCTCCCTTCTCTCATTTTTCCCAGTAGGGGAAAGCAAAATCAGGTAGGGGAAGAAAAGAGAGGTAAAATCACAAAAGACACAGGCTGGAAATGATTTGGAAGTAAAAAGGTAAGTTTAACAGACAGTAAAAAATGCATTTGAGGAAAAGGAAGGTTGCAAAGGTGAGAAGGGGTAAATAAAAATATATCCAAAACTAGGCCCAGCTGGCAAAGGTTTCTCTGGGTACAAATGTGGATTGCCTTTAGATGCAGTCCTGAGGAGTTTGGCTGCAGCATGGAGCAGTTCTCACCATGTGGTTACAGCAACAGCAGGGAGCAGCAGGAGCAGCCTCTGGGGCAGGCAGAGAACAGAAGAAAGAGAGAGAGCACAAGAAATGCCTCCAGGGAGGGGCAGTGGAGTAGACTTTGACCTGGGGTCCCCTCTCCCTGGGAGGAGGGACCAAGTCTCTCTGCCCAGCTGGGTCAGGTTTCTTTGTCCACCTGGGGCTAGGTTCTTTTCAGCTCACCCCCTCCTGACACACTTGGGTGCTTGTCAGAGTCCGAATGTCACAACCCAAGTGCTTGGCAGGGAATGGTGTTTGAGCCAAGATGTGATGTGGCACAGTCTGGATATCATTCATAGATTCATAGAAGAGTTTAGGTTGGAAGGATCCTTGAAGATCATTAATTCCAACCCCTCTGCCATGGGAAGGGGCACCTTCTACTAGACCAGGTTGCTCAAGACTTCACAACATCAATACCCTGTGGATGTTGAGGGCATCACAAGGAATTAAGTAGTGTAGAAAGGCAAAACAGAGGGGCTGGAGAGCCACTCACATTGTTTGTATCAGAGAGTCTAAGTCTCCCATTGTGAAGGTATGGTTCAAACACATTGTGGGATGCAGTGGTTTCCTGCCTTCACAGAATCACAGAGTTGTCTACCTTCACAGAATCAAGGACACCTCACACTACAGCAGCTTGTTCACAGCCACATCCAGCCTGGCTGCAAAAACCTCCAGGGATGAGGCTTCCACCACCTCCCTGGGCAACCTCTGCCAGTCTCTCACCACCCTCCTGGGGAACAACTTCTGCCTAACATCCAATCTCAATCTCTCCACTTCTAGTTTTGCTCCATTCCCCCCAGTCCTATCACTCCCTGACACCCTCAAAAGTCCCTCCCCAGCTTTCCTGTAGCCCCCTTCAGATACTGGAAGGCCACAAGAATGTCTCCTCAGAGCCTTCTCTTCCCCAGACTGAACAACCCCAACTCTCTCAGTCTGTCTCCATACCCTGAATAATTGTATCACAGGTGTGGCAGATGAGTTGCAGAGAGGAGGATGTGTTGTAGTAGGAAAGAATGCTAGGAGACCTTCTTGGATGAGTAAGGAGCTCCTGGACACCCTGGCACACAAAAATAACCTCTACAAGGAGTGGAAGAGAGGACAGCTGCAATGGGGGCAAGTAAGGAAGCTGCCCAAGCAGCAAGAGACCTGGTTAGAAAAGCTAAAGCTCAGTTAGATTTAAATCTAGCCAGGGAGACCAAGGGATCAGTAAACATTTCTATAGGTTTATTAATGGCAAAAAGAAGACCAGGGAAGGTGTGGGGCCCCTCAGAAAGGAAACAGGTGGGCTGGTGATGAGTGACATGGAGAAGGCTGTGGTTCTCTATGACTTCTGTACCTCAGTCTTCACTGGCAAGGGCTCCAGACACACTCCTGGAGTCACAGAAGATAATGTCAGGGGCTGGAAGAAGGAACTGCTCATTGTGAGTGAAGATCAGGTTTGTGACCATCTGAAGAGCCTGAAAGTGTTCAAGTCCATGGGACACAATGGGATACGCCCAGAGGTGCTGAGGGAAGTGGGGATCACTCTCTATTATATCCCAAAAGTCCTGGTCCCCTCTGACTGGAAAAGGGAAAATGTAGCCCCATGTCCAACAAGGGAAAAAAGGATGAACCAGGGAGCTATAGGCCAGGCAGTCTTCACCTCTGTGCCCAGTAAGATCATGGAGCAGATCCTCCTGGAGGCACTCCTGAGGCAGAAGAATAACAAAGAGGTGATTTGGCACAATCAGCACAGCTGCACCAAGGGCAAATCCTGACTGACAAACCTGGAGGCCTTCTGTGACAAGGGCTCAACATCAATAGACAAGGGGAGAGCAGCTGACATCATTGACCTGGACCTGAGCAAAGCCTTTGACACTCTCCCGCACTACATCCTGGACTCCAAGGTGGTGCAGGATGGGCTTCATGGATGGACAATTCAGTGGATAGAGAACTGGATTGATTACAACACCCAAAGAGTGGCTGTCAATGTGCCCATGTACAAGGGGAGGCCAGGGACAAGTGGAGTCCCTCAGGGATCAGTACTGGGACCAGGATTAGAATGGAATGGAATGGAATGGAATGGAATGGAATGGAATGGAATGGAATGGAATGGAATAGAATAGAATAGAATAGAATAGAATAGAATAGAATAGAATAGAATAGAATAGAATAGAATAGACCAGACCAGGTTGGAAGAGACCTTGTGTAACATCTTTGTTGGTGACATGAACAGTGACACTGAGGCACCCTCAGCACCAAGCTGTGTGGTGTGGATGACAGCTGGAGGGAAGGGATCCATCCAGAGGGACCTGGACAGGCTGCAGAGCTGAGCCCAAGCCAAGCTCATGAGGTTCAACAAGACCAAGGGCAAGGTCCTGCAGCTGGGTCAGGGCAATCCCGGGCACCGATATAGACTGGGCAGGGACTGGCTTGAGAGCAGCCCTGAAGAAAAGGCCTTGGGAGTGCTGGGGGAGGAGAAGCTCAACAGGAGCCAGCAGTGAGCACTTGCAGCCCAGAGAGCCAAGCAGAGCCTGGGCTGCAGCAAGAGAAGTGTGGCCAGCAGGGCCAGGGAGGGGATTCTCCCCCTCTGCTCCACTCTGCTGAGACCACAGCTGGAGCTCTGTGTCCAGTTCTGGAGGTTTTATTCCAGGAAGGCTCTGGAGGTGCTGGAAGGTGTCCAGAGAAGGGACACAAGGATGAGCAGAAGGCTGGAGTTCTCTCTAGGGCAGAGTAGAGAGGAAGCAGAACCTCCCTGGATCTGCTGGACACAATCCTCTCAATGCACCCCAGGATCCCATTGGCCTTCTTGGCCACCAGGGCACATTGCTGTCCCCTGCAGAACTTGCTGTCCACCAGCACTGCCAGGTCCTTCTCCCCAGGGCTGCTCTCCAGCAGATCCCCTCCCAACCTGGACTGCTGCAGTTTCTCCTTCCTTCCCAGGTGCAGGACTCTCCATCATGCTGGTTTTGGTATTAGAAGCATCTGGCTTTGCAGCACTTTTCTGCAGCCAGGCCCATAAGCCAAAGCTATGTTCTCCCTAAAAACCCTAGTGGGAACTCTGCCCACATTCAGCCAGGCTGAATAGAGCCTTTAATGTGTACTGAAGAAAGAATTTGAACATCTCAGCCTATAGGAAGTGCAGGAATCACTGTAAGCCAGCACAGAGTTGAAGGGCATTGATTAAGGCAAAAATCTTGCAAGCTCAGCTAGTCTGCAGCCCATAATGCCCAGTTCCAAGCTGCAGCTGCTGATGTTATGCTGGGATTTGTTTTCTTTTGATTATTGATCAGCTCTCCCAATCTGTGCATTTCACAGGAGCTCAATGTACCCTGTAAGGAGGACAGTCTGTAGTGCCAGGCTTGTAGTCCCTGTAGTCCCTCTTTACAGCTGAGAAGGAACACTTTTCCTCACATGCAGGAGCACTCAAAGTGATGGCTCTCTACTTCCAGGGAGTGAAAGCAGGGGTAGGAGCAAGCTACACCTGGGAAGGCCACAAAAAGCCAGCTACCAGGTAGGCCTAATCTGTGTATGTATTCTTTTCCCCTGAATAGCTCTGCAGAGGGACCTGGACAGGCTGGACAGATGGGCAGAGTCCAAGGGCAGGAGATTGAACACATCTAAGTGCAGGGTTCTACACATGGGCCACAACAACCCCAGGCAGTGCTACAGGCTGGGGTCAGAGTGGCTGGAGAGCGGCCAGGCAGAGAGGGACCTGGGGGTGCTGGTCGATGGTAGGCTGAACATGAGCCTGCAGTGTGCCCAGGTGGCTATTACAGGCATCCTGGCCTGCATCAGGAACAGTGTGGCCAGCAGGAGCAGGGAGGTCATTCTGCCCCTGTACACTGCACTGGTTAGGCCACACCTTGAGTCCTGTGTCCAGTTCTGGGCCCCTCAGTTTAAGAAAGATGTTGAGATGCTGGAAGGTGTCCAGAGAAGGGCAACAAAGCTGGGGAGGGGTCTGGAGCACAGCCCTGTGAGGAGAGGCTGAGGGAGCTGGGGTTGCTTAGCCTGGAGAGGAGGAGGCTCAGGGGTGACCTTATTGCTCTCTGCAACTACCTGAAGGGAGGTTGTAGCCAGGTGGGGGTTGGTCTCTTCTCTGAGGCAACCAGCACCAGAACAAGAGGACACAGTCTCAAGGTTTAGGCTGGATGCTAGGAAGAAGTTCTTCCCAGAAAGAGAGATTGGCCGTTGGGATGTGCTGCCCAGGGAGGTGGTGGAGTCCCCATCTTTGGAGGTGTTTAGGAAGAGACTGGATGGGGTGCTTGGTGCCATGGTTTAGTTGATAAGATGGTGTTGGGTGATAGGTTGGACTTGATGATCTTGAAGGTCTTTTCCAACCTGGTTAATTGAATTGAACTGTACTGTACTGATCTGAACTGAATTCTATTCTATTCTATTCTATTCTATTCTATTCTATTCTATTCTATTCTATTCTATTCTATTCTATTCTATTCTGAAGCTGTTGTATTTCTGTGCAGATATTTGCAAGTAGCATTCATATTTAACCTCCAATTCTGTGCAAGTGTTCTTGTTTTACTCCCTTGGGGATAAGATACCTTTCTGTCTTTTTGCCCTCATGGGGCAGCTCATGGCTTGAAAGGAGGACAGCCACTCAATGGACTTAAAGCCATGCACACACGCTGAGGTTTAAACCCCAGCAAAGTGTTTTGCATGCTGATGTTAAGCATATGGCCATTGTCCTTTGCACAATTCAAAGGTGGCCCTTGCCCACAGAACTCTACAGACAGAAGGAAATCTGCTGGAGCGAAACACATAGGGAAAGAAAGTTACAGGAAAGCAAAACACCAAACCTTAGCTGATAGAGAAAGCAGTGGTATCTACACCACTGGGAAGGAAGAATAAACTGCAGCAGTCCAGGTTGGGAGGGGATCTGCTGGAGAGCAGCTCTGGGGAGAAGGACCTGGCAGTGCTGGTGGACAGCAAGTTGTGCATGGGACAGCAATGAGCCCTGGTGGCCAAGAAGGCCAATGGGATCCTGGGGTGCATTGAGAGGAGTGTGTCCAGCAGATCCAGGGAGGTTCTCCTCCCCCTCTACTCTGCCCTGGGGAGACATCACCTGGAATATTGTATCCAGTTCTGGGCTCCCCAGTTCAGGAGGGACAGGGATCTGCTGGAGAGAGTCCAAGGGAGGGTTTTAAGGATGCTGAAGGGGCTGGAGCCCTGCCTGGTGAGGAGAGGCTGAGAGCCCTGGGGCTGTTTAGTGTGGAGAGGAGAAGACTGAGGGCTGGGGGTCAGGAAGGAAGGGACAGGGACAGGCCCTGCTCACTTGTGCCCTGGGATAGGACTAGGGACAATGGATGGAAAGTACAGCACAGGAGGCTCCACCTCAACATGAGGAAGATTTTCTTCACTGTGAGGTTGACTGAGCCCTGGACCAGACTGCCCAGACAGGTTGTGGAGTCTCCTTCTCTGGAGACTTTCAAGACCCATCTGGTTGTGTTCCTGTGTGACCTGTGCTGGATTCTCTGCTCCTGCTCTGGCAGGGGGTTGGACTGGAAGATTTCCAGAGGTCCCTTCCAACCCCTAACATCCTCTGATCTGTGATTACTTTGCTGTTACCAGCACATGGCACAGGGCTGGGAAGCTGGCACAAGCCTGTGAGTGACAGGCTTAAGAGATAAGAGAATTCTCACTGCACACCAGCAGATGCAGCACTTATTGCTCCTGCCACATCAAGCCTGTGCTGTCCTCCATAGAGTTTCTAAGACAAAATCCTTGCTTTTGATGTCTCCTGTTATCACCCTACACATCAGGTGACAGAGGAATGAGGACTACTGCACACCAGCAGATAAAGCAATCAAGAAACTACGCAGAGAACACAGGACACACTGCCAGCAAGCTTTCTAGCCAGCTAGGTCATAGTTAAAGATCAGGCAGCTCCTGCTGTTTTCCTTTCTTCCTGTAATAAACAGGGGAAGGAAAGTGGGGGAGCAGCACTCCTTGCAGAGGATCACATCCCCAACTGCAGCAATGCCCTTTGGCTGCTCCCTTCATGGGGGCATCACTTCAGCAGGGCAGGAGTCAGCCCTGCAGCTTCAGTCGTCTGTCCTGCTGGGTCAAGTCTGAGCAAAGGTTTAGTTCTCTTTACTGGGATTAGGCTACACCTGGGTAGTTCTCTTGCTTCATCTGGCAAAAACTGCTTGACTTTGGTCAGAGAAGCAATCCCAGTGCTTGCAACAGCCTGCAGAGGAAGTAAAAGACACCAGTCACAAAGAAAGTGACTTCACAAGAGAGGACAGAACCTCAGCCCCATGCAGTGCTACAGGCTGGGGACAGAGTGGCTGGAGAGCAGCCAGACAGAGAGGGACCTGGGGGTGCTGGTGGACAGCAGCTGAACATGAGCCAGCAGGGTGCCCAGGTGGCCAAGAAGGCCAATGGCATCCTGGCCTGCATCAGGAAGAGTGTGGCCAGCAGGAGCAGGGAAGTCATTCTGCCCTGTTGTGGTGGGTTAACATCCATCCTGAAAACAGGGGGAAGGGCTTGTGAGTGCTTTGCCCTCCCTGCAGGGGGTTTTCCCCCTGAGAAACTGAGTCTGCTCCACTCCCCCCTCCCTGCCCAGCTAGGGTATAAAAGGGAGGGCATTGCAGCCATTAGCTCTCTTTTTGGCTCCTGCCTTTCCTAGACAAGAGCTACTGCAGCTGCCCTCCTGCTCCTCAGCCATGTGGTCAAGCCTGATCCTTCTCCCTGCTGCCTCTGTGCCTCTTCAGAGAGAGACTGGTTTTGTGTTCTTGGTTTTTTTTTAACCCTCCCATCCATCCTTGTTCCTTGACCTTGTGAACCTTACTTGTCATTGCTATATACATATAATGTGTGTATATATATATATCCTTTAAAGAAAACTCTTGACCTCTCTACTTCCAAGCCAACTCCAAATGATTGCTTGGTGGGTTTGCTCCTTCCATGTTTTTTCCTCTCTGTTGGGAGGGAGGAGGGGGGAGTAGGGGAGAGATTCTCAGCCTTGCCCCCATCTGAACTCTTAACTCCCAGCTAAGGCTCAAACCACTACACCTCTACTCGGTACTGGTTAGGACACACCTAGAGTCCTGTGTCCAGTTCTGGGCCCCTCAGTTTAAGAAAGATGTTGAGATGCTGGAACATGTCCAGAGAAAGGCAACAAAGCTGGGGAGGGGTCTGGAGCACAGCCCTGTGAGGAGAGGCTGAGGGAGCTGGGGTTGCTTAGCCTGGAAAAGAGGAGGCTCAGGGGAGACCTCATTGCTCTCTACAACTACCTGAAGGGAGGTTGTAGCCAGGTGGGGGTTGGTCTCTTCTCCCAGGCAGCCAGCACCAGAACAAGAGGACACAGTCTCAAGCTGTGCCAGGGGAGGTTTAGACTGGAGGTGAGGAAGAAGTTCTTCATAGAAAGAGAGATTGGCCATTGGGATGTGCTGCCCAGGGAGGTGGTGGAGTCACCATCACTGGAGGTGTTTAAAACCAGCATGGATGAGGCACTCAGTGCCCTGGTTTAGTTGATTAGATGGTGTTGGGTGGTAGGTTGGACTTGATGACCTCTGAGGTCTTTTCCAACCTCATTAATTCTGTATTCTGAATCCTTTTATTCTTGCTGCCTTTCAGCAGTGAACCCCTCCCACCTGGCTTGCAGACTGTGCCTGGTATTGTGTATGCAACCAGGAGACCCACAGCCTGCACTGGAAATGGTCTCTCCTTCTTCAGAATGGCATAATGCTCCTTTTCAGGCTTGCTGCCATGAAGAAAGGTTACAAGAGCCATTTTCTCAGCTGCATGCTATCTGGGGATGGTGATTTTGTTTTCCTCCAGACTGCAAAGTCTGTTGTAACCCCACAGACTCTGAACTAATTCACTCTCAATTTTCCACAGGTGCAGCTTTGCTCGGCAGGGTAAAGCTGAGGACATTCTCCCCAGGTGTGGCTGTTTGGGCCAGGTGCTGCCAAACAAGAAGCCATGGACCTGAGACCTCCAGTGTCCAGAGTGCCCAGCCCAGGGGATGGACACAGGGCATAGTCTATTTCTCCCCAGCAATCCTGCACCCTTACCAACCTGGCTGCAAAGTTATTGTCTCTCTCTTTCTTCCCTCTCTGCCCCCATGGGAGAGAGACTCTCTCTTACCTGGTAATGATGGGGGAGTAGCAGAGGCCTCTTTGGCCTGGCTAACTTTTAGTTCCTGCACAAGCTTGACCTGTTGAGGCCTAATGCCAGGGTAAAAAGGATGGGGGCAGTTCAGGTCTGGCCAGCCTGAAGCCTTCCCCTAGGAAGGGGAAGAAAGAGCCTTGGGGGTTTGGGTGAACCTCAGGTGGGGAGAAGGGAAGTGTTGAGGGTTTTGTTCTGGTGTGAAGGAACTTGGGTGTTAAGTTTAGACTGGGGATTTGTTTGAATTGCTGTGCTCACCACTGTGCTTGGTAGTTGGTGTAGCACATGAATTGCTTTTCCATTTAGCCTTTCCATCACTCTCCAACCCATTTGTGTGAGCATTATTGTTTTGCCCTTTTTGGAGCAATAGAGCAATCTGTCCCCTTCTCAACTAGGACACCAGGGCAGGGGGAAGGAGCCTGTGGCAGACAAGGTGTGGGTAGAAACAGAGAAGCTTATTCCTGCCCTGTTCTTCCTTTGCTTAGCAACTGCTTAAAGACTTCACTTACTATGTGCCTTTTGAAGGCTGAGCTGAAGGGCTAACCACCCTTGTTCACTTAACAGCATGAGGGCCTTAAAGGAAGTTGCAACAGGGGAGAAGGGAAGAGCTGCAGAATCTTAGGGGTTGGAAGGCACCTCCAGAGAGCATCAAGACCGTGGCAACCAGCACTTGGAGGAACAGGCCCCCTCTGGGAACATTAACCACAAGATTAATAGGATGGGATAATGAGCAAATACTGCTGGTTTGTAAAAGCAACCAGAGCAAAAGCAAAGGAGATTTTGAGATGTGCTTTCAGTGGAGGGAATCCCTCTCTAAAGGGTTCAGGAATGTATCAGGTTCCAGGACTGCAGCAAGAGAAGTGTGGCCAGCAGGGCCAGGGAGGGGATTCTGCCCCTCTGCTCCACTCTGCTGAGACCCCACCTGGAGCACTGTGTCCAGTTCTGGAGCCTCTGTTCCAGAAAGGACCTGGAGGTGCTGGAAGGTGTCCAGAGAAGGGCCATGAGGATGAGCAGAGGGCTGGAGCTCCTCTGCTCTGGAGACAGACTGAGAGAGTTGGGGTTGTTCAGTCTGCAGAAGGCTCCGAGGATACTTTATTGAGGCCTTCCAGTAGGGGGCTACAGGAAAGCTGGGGAGGGACTTTTTAAGGTGTCAGTGATAGGACAGGAGGAGATGGGAAAAAACTAGAAATGGGTAGATTGAGATTGGATGTTAGGAAGAAGTTCTTCCCCATGAGGGTGGGGAAGGGTGGTTGTAGCCAGGAGGGGGTCGGTCTCTTCTCTCTAGCAACCAGCACCAGAACAAGGGGACACAGTCTCAAGCTGTGCCAGAGGAAGTTTAGGCTGGAGGTGAGGAGAAAGTTCTTCACTGAGAGAGTCATTCACCATTGGGATGTGCTGCTCAGGGAGGTGGTGGAGTCCCCATCCCTGGAGGTGTTCAAGAAGGGATTGGATGTGGCACTTGGTGCCATGGTCTAGTCATGAGGTGCTGGGTGACAGGTTGGACTTGATGATCTTTGAGGTCTCTTCCAACCTTGGTGACTCTGTGATACTGTGAGAGTCTGGCAGAGGTTGCCCAGGGAGGTGGTGGAAGCCTCATGCCTGGAGGTTTTTCAGGCCAGGCTGGATGTGGCTGTGAGCAAGCTGCTGTAGTGTGAGGTGTCCCTGCCCATGGCAGGGGGGTTGGAACTGGCTGATCCTTGAGGTCCCTTCCAACCCTGACAATCCTGTGATTCTGTGATGAGGGTCTTTGTAGACCAGCAAGTCTTTTGTGAGAGAGAGGAACAAGCACATTGGCTAGACCATGGCCCAGGCTGTTTAGGGGGCCAGGAGCTGTTGATTGAGATGTTGTGACCCTTCTCACTGCCATTCCTGACTGCTGTCTCAGAGAGATCTCTATAAAAGGTAATTGCTTACTCATGAATGGTCACACAGGCACAAACAAATCAACCTGTGATGTGCTGCAAGACCCCAGTTAACCCAGCCTGGGCTAGGCTCTGTGCCTGCAGGCTTTGATAAATAGGATTTATTCTATTAAATGGCTTAAACTTCACCAATCATTTGCCTGCCTGGTGCTAGTGCTGATCAGGTTTTTGATTCTTTTCCATTTCTCACTCAGAGAGCCAGGTGAAGCCTTCCCTGCACAAGGCTTTACAGTACTGCAGCCAAATGGTGTTTGAGAGGTCTGTTTGTGAAGCTGCACTCAAAAATCAAAGGCTATGGCAGTCATCACATGTCATGCAATCACAGAATGGCTTATGCTGGAAGAGACCTTAGAGAACATAGAATCACAGAACTGTCAGTGTGGGAAGGGACCTCAAGGATCAGCCAGTTCCAACCCCCCTGCCATGGCCAGGGACACCTCACACTACAGCAGCTTGCTCACAGCCATATCCTCGGGGCCCCTCAAGTTAGGAAGGATGTTGAGATGCTGGAAGGTGTCCAGAGAAGGGCAAGAAAGCTGGGGAGGGGTCTGGAGCACAGCCCTGTGAGGAGAGGCTGAGGGAGCTGGGGTTGCTTAGCCTGGAGAAGAGGAGGCTCAGGGGAGACCTTCTTGCTGTCTACAACTACCTGAAGGGAAGTTGTAGCCAGGTGGGGGTTGGTCTCTTCTCTCCAGCACCCAGCACCAGAACAAGAGGACACAGTCTCAAGCTGTGCCAGGGGAAGTTTAGGCTGGAGGTTAGGAAGAAGTTCTTCATAGAGAGAGAGATTGGCCATGGGAATGTGCTGCCCAGGGAGGTGGTGGAGTCACCATCACTGGAGGTGTTCAGGAGGAGACTTGACAGGGTGCTTGGTGCCATGGGTTAGTTGATTAGGTGGTGTTGGGTGAAAGGTTGGACTTGATGATCTTGAAGGTCTGGTCTAGTCTATTCTTTTCTATTCTATTCTATTCTATTCTATTCTATTCTATTCTATTCTATTCTATTCTATTCTATTCTATTCTATTCCATTCCATTCCATTCCATTCCATTCCGCAGATACTGGAAGGCCACAAGAAGGTCTCCTTGGAGCCTTCTCTTCTCCAGACTGAACAGCCTCAACTCTCTCAGTCTGTCCTTATCAGAGAGGTGCTCCTATAGGAGATTGCACCCACTCCTCTTTTGAACTACATGCCTTCTAATCTTTCTTTGAAGGAAATTCAGCCCACACCACTTACTGGCTCCCCTGGGGATAACTTCATCTGAAAACCAAGCTACAGCCACATCTGGAGGCACACAAGCTGCTCACAGAGGCCTCTGCCCTGAAGCCAACACCGCAGCACAGCCTTCCAGCAGCCACAGATTGACCAGCCACTAAAGAGACCTGAATTTAAAGACAAAGCCAAAACATTAGATGGTGACACACACACCCAGACAGCATAAATCCTTTTATACAACACAGTACAAATGCTGGAAAACTGCTGGACACTTTGCATCCTGCTTGAAGAAATGATTGAATTTCCTTCCCAAAAGGAGTTAAAGAGGATAGACTGAGTCAGTGTGAGCTGGAAGAAGTGGCTGCATGACAAGAAGGCTCTCCCACATGGAATCACACAGAATCACATCAAACATGAGGTGGAAGAGACCTCCAAGCTCATCCAGGCCAACCTTCCACCCAGCACTGCAGGGTCAACACCAAACCCTGTCCCTAAGCTCCAGCTCCAAGGCTGCTGGAACACCTCCAGGGATGGGGACTCCAGCACTGCCCTGGGCAGACCATTCCAATGGCTGAGAGCCCTCTCTGGCAGGAAATATTTCCTAGCTTCCAGACTGAGCCTCCCCTGCTGCACCTTGGGACCATTTCCTCTGCTCCTGTCCCTTGCCACCAAGGAGCAGAGGCTGCCCCCTCCTCCCTCCAACCTCCCTTCAGGGAGCTGTAGAGAGCAATGAGGTCTCCCTCAGCCTCCTCTTCTCCAGCCTGAACACCCCCAGTTCCCTCAGCCCCTCCTGTAGCCCAGGTGCTCCAGGCCCTTCTCCAGCCTCATTGCCCTTCTCTGGACAGGCTCCAGCCCCTCAATGTCCTTCCTGCAGGGAGGGTCCCAGAGCTGAACACAGCCCTCGAGGTGTGGCCTCAGCAGTGCTGAGCACAGGGGGATGGTCACCTCCTGTCCCTGCTGCCCACCCTGCTTCTGATCCAAGCCAGGATGCCATTGGCTTTCTTGTCCCCAGGTGCACTGTTGGCTGGTGTTCAGCTGACTGTCAAGCAGTCTCCCCAGGTCCCTCTCTGAGTCACAGTTTCCCAACCACACATCCCCAAACTGCATCTTGCCATGGTGTTGTGACCGAGGTGCAGGACCTGGCACTTGCCCTTCCTAAACCTCATACAATTAGCCTGGACCCAAGCCAGGATGTCATTGGCTTCCTTGGCTACATGGCCAAGTTCAGTCACTGCCAACCAACACCCCCAGGTCCTTCTCTTTATCTTTGTGCCTGCACTGAAATTAATTTCTCTTCTGCTTGGTTGGGGTGTTTTTTCTCCATTCAATAAAACCAGTTTATTTGCTTTTGTAAGCCTTTTACTGTCACAAGAAAGGAATAGAAAATGAGATCATTAATCTCCACGTGCAATGCAAGCACTGATGGTAGCTTCCCATCACTGAACTCACCTACCCCCTCTGCTTGGCCTCTGCACCAGCAACCCCTCCCCAGGGGACAGCCCAACTGTTTAACAGTCTGATTAAAAACCACCCCCACTCCTGCTGATTCATTTGGGTTTGTTGGTTTTAAACAATGGAGCCAGCATTCTTAAGAGCACTGGAGGCTGGAGTGCTCTCATTAGCTACACCTTGCTGAGGAGGGTGTAAGTGGTGTCATCAGCACAGCTGTGGCTCTCATCTCCAGGGATCACCTTTCTGCAATAGAGTTTTAAAGGTGCTCTGTTTCAGACAGAGCCCCAAACATGACCTCACCTGGAGTATTGCATCCAGCTCTGGCATCCCCAGTTCAGGAGGCAGAGGGATCTGATGAGGAACTCACAGAGGAGGTGTTCCAAACAAGTGTAGAAATAGCTCAGACCCTTTCCTTGCTGGATCTCTTAGGTGCAGTTAAAACATGAGGGGAGAAGAAGAAGGTCACTGGTAATAACCAGACAGCTTGAACTGAAGCCTGTGCCCTGGTGGCCAAGAAGGCCAAGGGGATCCTGGGGTGCATTGAGAGGAGTGTGTCCAGCAGAGCCAGGGAGGTTCTCCTCCCCCTCTACTCTGCCCTGCTGAGACCTCACCTGGAATATTGCATCCAGTTCTGGGCTCCCCAGTTCAGGAGGGACAGGGATCTGCTGGAGAGAGTCCAAGGGAGGGCTGCAAGGATGCTGAAGGGACTGGAGCCCTGCCTGGTGAGGAGAGGCTGAGAGCCCTGGGGCTGTTTAGTCTGAGAGAATCTGCACATCCAATCACCCTGGGTGAGGAACCTTAAACAGACTTCAGAATACTCATTGGCCAGAGCATGGTATAAAAATAACTGCAAAGGCATCCTGGTCCTTGCCCTCTTTCCTCCTGTTTAGGGAGCAGATCTGAAGCCATAATCCTTGATGCTGTGAATCAAGATAATATGGCAGAGAAGCAAAAGTGCAGGAAGACAGGTCATGCCCTCAGGTGACATGCTCCAAGCCCACCAGACCAAAATCTGCCCTGCAAGCCTTTAGTTTTAGAATCATAGAATCACAGAATTGTCAGGGTTGGAAGGGACCTCAAGGATCAGCCAGTTCCAACCCCCCTGCCATGGCCAGGGACACCTCACACTACAGCAGCTTGCTCACAGCCACATCCAGCCTGGCTGCAAAAACCTCCAGGGATGAGGCTTCCACCACCTCCCTGGGCAACCTCTGCCAGTCTCTCATCACCCTCATGGGGAACAACTTCTTCCTAACATCCAATCTCAATCTACCCACTTCTATTTTCCTTCCATTCCCTGCAGTTCAGTCCCTGACACCTAAAATGTCCCTCCCCAGCTTTCCTGTAGCCCCCTCCAGATACTGGAAGGCCACAATTAGGTCTCCTCAGAGCCTTCTCTTCTCCAGACTCAACAACCCCAACTCTCTCAGTCTGTCTCCACAGCAGAGCAGCTCCAGCCCTCTGCTCATCCTCATGGCCCTTCTCTGGACACCTTCCAGCACCTCCAGATCCTTCCTGCAATAGAGGCTCCAGAGCTGGACACAGTGCTCCAGGTGGGGACTCAGCAGAGTGGAGCAGAGGGGGAGAATCCCCTCCCTGGCCCTGCTGGCCACACTTCTCTTGCTGCAGCCCAGGCTGTGGTTGGCTCTGTGGGCTGCAAGTGCTCACTGCTGGCTCATGTTCATGTGGAAAGTCCTCTGCTCCAGCTTGCACCCACTGCTGGCATTGGGCATCCCCCAGCAGAACCTGGCTCCAGCCTCTGGGCACTCACCCTGCACATCTTTATCAACATGAATGAGGTCACCTCTCAGGCTCCTCTGCTCCAAATAAATGAGTGAAGGAACTGCTGGAAGCAGCCACCAGAGATCACAGCTGCTAAAGGAGCTTATCAGATCCAACTTGTAACCACAAGGTGCACCATGCAGGGAACAAGGAATGCTTTCAACAGTCAGAAACTTTATTTGAAAACTTCAGCCTCTAAAATACCAAAAAGAACTGAGTAGGTGCATTTCATAAGGCATGCATTTCAAGACAGAATATCTCCAGTGAGGGAGACTCCACAACCCCCCTGGGCAGCCTGCTCCAGGCCTCTGTCACCCTCACAGGGAAAAATTCTTCCTCCTGTTTCCATGGCACTTCCTCTGCCTCAGCTTCCACCACTGCCCCTTGTGCTGGCATTGGGCATCCCCCAGCAGAGCCTGGCTCCAGCCTCTGGGCACTCACCCTGCACAGCTTTAGCAACAGCAATGAGGTCACCTCTCAGGCTCCTCCTCTCCAAGCTCCAGAGCCCTCAGCTCCTTCAGGCTCTCCTCATGAGGAAGATGTTCCACTCCCCTAATCATCTTTGTGGCTCTGTGCTGGACTCTTTCAAGCAGTTCCCTGAGGTCCTTCTTGAACTGAGGGCCCCAGAACTGGACACAATATTCCAGATGTGACCTCAGCAGGGCAGAGCAGAGGGGAAGGAGAACCTCTCTCAACCTACTGAAAACAGCCCTTCTATTCACGATGCCATTGACCTTCTTGGCCACCAGAGCACATTCCATCCACTAGGACCTCCCAGGTCCCCTTCCCCTTCACTTCTCTCCAGCAGCTCAGTCCCCAACTTATTCTGCTCCATGGGGTTGTTCTTTTTCCATGTGTAAGACTCTTCCCTTGCCCTTGTTGAATGCAACAGCAGAGTGGCATTGCAGCAGGATTCCCCAAGGCTGAGGAGGAAGGCAGCAAAAGGGCTGTGAGAATCATAGAATCAAGCAGGTTGGAAAAGACCTTAAAGATCATCAAGGCCAAACTATTCCCTAATACCTAACACCTCCTGACAACTAAACCATGGCTCCAAGTGCCACACTCCAAGCCTTTTATGAACACCTCCAGGGATGGTGACTCCACCACCTCCCTGGGCAGCCCATTCCAATGGCTAACAACTCTCTCTGGGAAGAACTTCCTCCTCACCTCCAGCCTAAACCTCCCCTGGTGCAGCTTGAGACTGTGTCCTCTTGTTCTGGTGCTGGTTGCCTGGGAGAAGAGACCAACCACCCGTCAGGAAGCTGTAGAGAGCAATGAGATCTCCCCCCTGAGCCTCCTCTTCTCCAGGCTAAACAACCCCAGCTCCCTCAGCCTCTCCTCACAGGGCTGTGTTCCAAACCCCTCACCAACTTTGTTGCCCTTCTCTGGACACCTTCCAGCAAGTCAACTTCCTTCCTAAACTGAGGGGCCCAGAACTGGACACAGGACTCAAGGTGTGGCCTAACCAGTGCAGTGTACAGGGGCAGAATGACCTCCCTGCTCCTGCTGGCCACACTGTTCCTGATGCAGGCCAGGATGCCATTGGCCCTCCTAGCTGCCTGGGCACACTGCAGGCTCATGTTCAGCCTACCATCAACCAGCACCCCCAGGTCCCTCTCTGCCTGGCTGCTCTCAGCCACTCTGACCCCAGCCTGTAGCTCTGCCTGGGGTTGTTGTGGCCAATGTGCAGAACCTGGCACTTGGATGTGTTCAATCTCCTGCCCTTGGCCTCTGCCCATCTGTCCAGCCTGTCGAGGTCCCTCTGCAGAGCCTCTCTACCCTCCAGCAGATCAACTCCTGCCCCCAGCTTGGTGTCATCTGCAAATTTACTGATGATGGACTCAATCCCCTCATCCAGATCATCAGTGAAGATGTTAAAGAGGATGGGGCCCAGCACTGATCCCTGGGGCACACCACTGGTGCCTGGCTGCCAGCTGGCTGTGGCACCATTCACCACCACTCTCTGGGCTCAGCCTCCAGCCAGTTCCTAACCCAGCTCAGAGTGCTGCTGTCCAAGCCAGGGGCTGGCAGCTTGGCCAGCAGTTTGCTGTGGGGGACAGTGTCAAAGGCCTTGCTGAAGTCCAGGCAGACTACATCCACAGCCTGCCCCACATCCACCAGGCAGTCACCTGATCATAGAAGGAGATCAGGTTGGAGAGGCAGGACCTGCCCTTCCTAAATCCATGTTGGCTGAGCCTGAGCCCTTGGCCATCCTGTAAGTGTTGTGTTATTGCACTCAGGATGACCTGTTCCATGATCTTGCCTGGCACTGAGGTCAGGCTGACAGGCCTGGAATTCCCTGGCTCATCCAACTGACCCTTCTTGTGGATGGGCACCACGTTGGCCAGCTTCCAGTCCTCTGGGACCTCGCCAGTGAGCCAGGACTGCTGGAAAATGATGGAGAGTGGCTTGGCCAGCTCCTCTGCCAGCTCTCTCAGCACCCTAGGATGCTCCTCACAGGGCTGTGCTCCAGGCCCCTCCTCAGCCTTCTTGCCCCTCTCTGGAGACATTCAAGTGTCTCAATGTCCTTCTTAAGTTGAGGAGCACAGAACTGGACACAGGACTCAAGGTGTGGCTGAGCACAGGGCAGAATGACTTCCCTGCTCCTGCTGGCCACACTACTGCTGATGTCTGAGAAGTTCCCCCAGTATAAGCAGTGACAGGAACATCCTTTACAGGTGGTGGAACGGAAAACCTCTGTTCTGAAGGACACAGCAGCAGCTAGAAAAGGACAACCTTATTAAGAGGTACAAAACATACATATTCAACACCACCAACAAAATTAGTCAGAGGGTTACTCCAGTTGCCATAGCCCCCAGGCTTGAGTTCCTTAAGTACACAGAATTTAACCAAGATGAGTCCATTGATACAGCTCTTGATCAGTAATTCAATTACCCTGCACAAGCTGACATCAAACAGCTCCACATGCAGGAGCTGTCTTTGGCATGCTTCCCAAAACTAAACCTCCATGCATCTTTCATGCAGCCAATGGAAGTCCATTTGTGTGCACATGTAGCAGAACAAGCACCTTAATAACAGGGACATCATCCTGGCAGCAGCTTTTCCTTTTTGCTTGCCTTTTTTGCTGTTTGCTTTGTTTTTAGCTGAGGAAAAGGACTCCACTCTGTGAGAACAGCAACAGAAAAAGGCTGATTGAGAGGAAAGAAGAAAACACAGGAGTGAGAACATTCTGTGCACTGATAGTAGTGAGAACTGGCCCAAAGCCCTCAAAGGAGCATGGAGATCCTTACAGAATCACAGAATCAACCAGGTTAGAGAAGACCTCAGAGATCATCAAGTCCAACCTATTCCCGAATACCTAACACCTCCTGACAACTAAACCATGGCTCCAAGTGCCACATCCGAGCCTTTTTGAACACCTCCAGGGATGGTGATTCCACCACCTCCCTGGGCAGCACATTCCAATGGCCAATTACTCTTTCTGGGAAGAACTTTCTTCTCACCTGAAGCCTAAACTTCCCCTGGCGCAGCTTGAGACTGTGTCCTCTTGTTCTGTACTGGTTGCCTGGGAGAAGAGACCAACTCCCTCCTGGCTACAACCTCCCTTCAGGGAGTTGTAGAGAACAAGAAGGTCTTCCCTGAGCCTCCTCTTCCCCAGGCTAAGCAACCCCAGCTCCCTCAGCCTCTCCTCACAGGGCTGTGCTCCAGACCCCTCCCCAGCTTTCTTGCCCTTCTCTGGACACCTTCCAGCATCTCAACATCTTTCTTAAACTGAGGGGCCCAGAACTGGACACAGGACTCAAGATGTGGCCTAAGCAGCGCTAAGTACAGGGGCAGAATGAGTATACTTACGTGACACTGGGATAGGTTTTTCTAGTCCAAGAGCAAGTCAGTGAGAATCAAGTGTCCTGTGTCCCCCTGAGGCTCTCTCAGGGTCCCTGGAGATCTGAAAGGTGGCTCTACTCTGCAGGCTGGCTCTGCATGGCCTCCTCCTACCCTGCTCCCAGGCATGCTCCAGCCCTACACATGCTGTGCAGGACTCTGATGGACAACAGCTGAGAGCCCTGGGGCTGTTTAGTGTGGAGAGAAGACTGAGAGGGGATCTGATCAATTTCTATCAATATCTGAGGGCTGAGTGTCAGGAAGGAAGGGACAGGGACAGGCTCTGCTCACTTGTGCCCTGTGATAGGAAAAGGGGCAATGGATGGAAACTACAGCACAGGAGGTTCCACCTCAACACGAGGAGGAACTTCTGCACTGTGATGGTCCTAGAGCACTGGAAGAGGCTGCCCAGAGAGGTTGTGGAGTCTCCTTCTCTGGAGCCTTTCCATCCCTGTCTGGATGTGTTCCTGTGTGACCTGTGCTGGATTCTATGGTCCTGCTCTGGCAGGGATTTTGGCCTGGAAGATCTCCAGAGGTCCCTTCCCACCCCTACCATCCTCTGATCCTGTGAACATCCAGATCATGGAAACCAGAATATAGAGATGTTTTTGTTTCTTCTCTCCAGAGAATCCAAGTTCCAGTTGCCAATTCCTTCCTCATAACCTCAGCCCATGCCTTACAGTCTGCCATCTTGCAGCCACTTGAATTCTAGCAGGGAAAGCATCCCACTTCCAGCTGGCTGTCATGCCCAGTGATTTATCTGGTCCAGACTTTATTTTAAGCAGGTTGCTTTTGGGCAGTAAGAATTTAATGGGAGCAGCCTACTTCAAATTTTTCCCATCTGGGTTGTAGAACCTTTACTACCAACATTTCAGCCATCAATCTGTGGGCCTGAAAGTGATTTCACTGCTGGCATCCAGTGAGTCAGATCTTCTCTTTCCCCTTTTCTTTAGGCTTTACAACCTCTCTTTTGCACCCCTGCAAAGCAAAGCAGGGGCAGGGGGTTAATAATAAAGCAAATCTGTGTGCAACACGAAGAACAGCACTTGGGTTTTAAGGGCCACACTTGATTAATGTTTATTAGGGCTGAAGAAATCATTTTTACCACTCTCTACACACATGCACATTTATTTGTACATTTATATATACACACACACAAGGGCCCAGCCATCCACAGAGCTGGAGCAGCTTCAGATGTGCAGTCCCTGCTAAGGAGCTGAGTTGCTCCACACTGCCTCTGGCTGTGGGAGCTGTCTTCAGGCTGGTTTGTTTCTGCAATAGTTTAGATCAGCACAGAAGTGGTCAGACTGCCCCAGTGGGCTAAGATGTCTGATCTCCCAACACAGAAGTGAGGGGAAAAGAGAAGTTCTACATGAGTCACCAGTGTGCACTTGCAGCCCAGAGAGCCAAGCAGAGCCTGGGCTGCAGCAAGAGAAGTGTGGCCAGCAGGGCCAGGGAGGGGATCCTCCCCCTCTGCTCCACTCTGCTGAGACCCCACCTGGAGCACTGTGTCCAGTTCTGGAGCCTCTCTTCCAGGAAGGATCTGGAGGTGCTGGAAGGTGTCCAGAGAAGGGCCATGAGGATGAGCAGAGGGCTGGAGCTGCTCTGCTGTGGAGACAGACTGAGGGAGTTGGAGTTGTTCAGTCTAGAGAAGAGAAGGCTCTGAGGAGACCTTCTTGTGGCCTTCCAGTATCTGAAGGGAGCTGCAGAAAATCTGGGGAGGGACTTTTTAGGGTGTTGAGGAGTGATAGGACTGGGGGGAATGGAGCAAACCTAGAAATGGGTAGACTGAGATTGGATGTTAGGAAGAAGTTCTTCCCTATGAGGGTGGTGAGAGACTGGCAGAGGTTGCCCAGGGAGGTGGTGGAAGCCTCATCCCTGGAGGTTTTTCAGGCCAGGCTGGATGTGGCTGTGAGCAAGCTGCTGTAGTGTGAGGTGTCCCTGGCCATGGCAGGGGGGTTGGAACTGGCTGATCCTTGAGGTCCCTTCCAACCCTGACACTTCTGTTAATCTATTTCTTACCTATAGATTATGTTTAATTATTCCTTAATGGGTATAGTTCTAACAACAATTCCTAGCCTCTCTAGAGTGTTCCCAGTCAACAACAGACCCCCAGGTAATAAATGTGGGCTAGCCTGTTGAGCTTCTCATCCTCCAGTACCCCCAAGTCCTTTTCTTCAGGGCTGCTCTCAAGCCAGTCCCTGCCCAGCCTATATCAGTGCCTGGGATTGCCCTGACCCAGCTGCAGGACCTTGCACTTGGTCTTGTTGAACCTCATGGGCTTGACTTGGGCTCAGCTCTGCAGCCTGTCTAGGTCCTTCTGGATGGATCCCTTCCCTCCAGCTGTCAGCCACACCACACAGCTTGGTGCTGAGGGTGCCTCAGTGCCACTCTCCATGTCATCAATGAAGATGTTACACAAGCCTAGTCCCAGTACTGATCCCTGAGGGACTCCACTTGTCCCACTTGGCCACTGCCACACTGACAGCTGCTCTCTGGGTGTGGCCATCAAGCCACTTCTTTAACCACCCAGGGGTCCATCCATCAAACCCATATCTTACCATACTTTGTCCTCCTCCCACACTACAGAGGAAGCTTTCTGGTCCCTGCATGCATTGCCCTCTGCATCTCCCTGCTTTCAGGGCAGCTTCTAGATGCAGAAGTGAGGTGACCCCTGCTCAATTCAGCAAGCTGCTCTGAAGCAACCAGCCCACCTGGAGCCAGCAGCCGCGTGGGGGTGGCAGGAGCCACCATGCTGATCCCCAGCTCTGGCACTCAGCCCTGAGGATCCAAGCGTGTTGGAGGGTCCACTCCACCCATCTGCAATGTTAACAAGCAAATCAATAAGGAACAGAAGCAAGGAGGCGGAGAACCTGGACAGCTTTCTGATGTCTTTAAAATTTAAGCAGTATGTGTTGAAGGCCTTCTCTGGGGAATCAGAAACCCTTGATATAGGATGATGAGTGAGATAGATTCACTGGTTTCTTCAGGCCTGGGATATCCATAATTCAAAACCCACTGCATATTTCAAACAGTTTTCCTACTTGGTGCAGCACAGGCAAACCCTGCTGTGGGTGAAATGCTCTTCTGAAGTGGTTAGGGACTGTCCCAGGAACTCCATCACCAGGGAGGATTTGCTGCAGGCTGGCTCTGTCCCAGGAGCTGCACATAACAGTGAGTATCATCCTTAGCACCACACCACCCTGTGCTCAAAGGTCAGAGAACACCACCTCCGAAGCCTAATTTTTGTTGCCCCTCATCTGCTCTGCATTGGAACAGGATGGCTTCACTGCCTGCACTGTGCAAACACAAGAAGGATGTACAAATGCAAACTCACATGGCAATAAGTGAGACCCCTGGGCAGGCAGCTGCAGCAATGGCAAACACTGGCCTGGCCCTGTGGTCCTGGGCAAAACACACCTGGGCAAGGCACACCTGGGCAAGGCAAACATGGTCAGTAACTCACTGGGAGTGAAAGTTCTGCAAGGGTCTGCACCTGGACCAGGACAATCCTCACTGTCAATACAGGCTGGGGGAGGAGGGGATAGAAAGCAGCCCTGAGGAAAAGGACTTGGGGGTGCTGGTGGGGGAGAAGCTGGACAGGAGCAGGCAGTGTGAGCTTGCAGCACAGAAGGCCAAGGGCAGCCTGGGCTGCATCCAAAGCAGCATTGCCAGCAGAGCCAGAGAGGTGATTCTGCCACTTTGCTCTGCTCTGCTGAGACCTCACCTGCAGTGCTGTGTGCAGGTCTGGAGCCCTCTACACAGGAAGGACATGGACCTGATGGAGAGGGTCCAGAGGAGGGCATGAAAATGCTCAGGGGGTTGGAGCAGCTCTGCTGTGAGGACAGGCTGAGGGAGCTGGGGTTGTTCAGCCTGGAGAAGAGAAGGGTCCAGGCAGACCTAAGAGCAACCTGCCAGGACCTGAAGGGGGCTACAAGAAGGCTGCAGAGAGACTGTTTGCAAAGGCCTGCAGGGACAGGAGCAGGGGCAATGGCTTCAAGACTGTTTGCAAAGGCCTGCAGGGACAGGAGCAGGGACAATGGCTTCAGACTAGAGCAGAGCAGATTGAGATTGGATGTGAGGAACAAGTTCTGCACCATGAGGGTGGTGGAACACTGGCACAGGTTGCCCAGGGAGGTGGTTGAGGCTCCATCCCTGGAGATGTTCAAGGTGAGGCTGGAGAGGGCTGTGGGCAACCTGATCTAGTTGGGGATGTCCCTGCTGACTGCAGAGGGGTTGGACTGGATGACCCACGGAGCCTGAACCCTTGGACCCTTCCAGCCTGGACTATTCTGTGATTTGTCCTGTGATTCCATGAAACCTTCCCCTGCCAGTCATTGCCAGCAGACAGAAAAGGATGGCTCATGCTCCAAGAGTATTGACTCTTTGAAGGCTTTTCCCTGCTAAAATCAACAGGTCTCTCCTCACCACGTACAAACTTTATTCCCCAAACACCTCATCAATCTTTGCCTGACTGCAGAGCAGAGCAGAGAGCTGCATGCTGCCTGCAATAGGCCCCAGCACTCAAGCCCCTCAGGAACAAGTTTCCACAGTCCCTAGAGAGCAAAGCAGCATCCTCGATGCCTTGTTTCCGAGACCAGGTGAAGATATTTGGCTGAAATAACAGCAAATTCAGAATGCCAGCCCACAGCTGTGTTTGTGCAGAAGATCAAGCCAAGCAAAATGATCAGCAGCTAAACCCAGCTTGGTCCTGTTGAAGGAAGCACTACCTGACACAGCAGCTGTAGTTCAGACACAGCTGTTCACAGGGTTCTTCACGTGCTGGGTAAATACCAAAGCTATTTTTCATTGCACAGCTCTTGGTACCCCCCTCACCTATCTGTGAGTGTCTCATTTTGCAGTCCCTCAGCATCACCAAGTCCAACCCAGAACCCTACTCTACAAGGATCAACCCCAGACCAGAGCCCCAAGCACCACATCCAAACCACCTTCAAACACATCCAGCCTTGGGGACTCCACCACCTCCCTGGGCAGCACATTCCAAGCCCTGACCACTCTTGGTGGGAAAAAATTCTTCCTCCTGTCCACTCTGAACCTGCCCTGCTGCAGCTTGAGGCTCTTCCCTCTTCTTCCATGGCTAATGACCTGTGAGAAGAGACCAGCACCAAGCTCTCCACAACCTCCTTTCAGGGAGCTGTAGAGAGCCAGGAGGTCTCCCCTCAGCCTCCTCTGCTTCACACTAACCATCCCCAGCTCCTGCAGTTGCTCTTCATCAGATTTCTTCTCCAGGCCCTTCCCAGCTTCCTTGCCCTCCTCTGCCCTGGCTCCAGCACCTCCACATCTCTCTTGCATTGAGGTGCCCAAAACTGGACACAGCACTCGAGGTGTGGCCTCCCCAGAGCTGAGTGCCAGGGGACAATCCCCTCCCTGCTGCTGCTGGACACAGCATTGCTGATCCCAGCCAGGATGCCTTTGGCTTTCTTGGCCAGCTGGGCACACTGCTGGCTCCTCTTCAGCTGCTTGTCCCTTAGCACCCTCAGGTCCCTTTGTGCCAGCAGCTTTCCAGCCACACTGCCCCAAGCCTGGAGCACTGCTTGGGGTTGTTGTGCCCTAAGTGCAGGCCCTGGCACTTGTCCTTGGTGAAGCTCCTCCTCGTAATGTTGGCCATGGATCCAATCTACCCAAGTCCCTCTGCAGAGCCTCCCTACCCTCATTAAGATTCCCTATCCCAAGTAGAAGTTGTGTACCTTCACTATGGGAGAAATCATCCTTAAAGCTTAGACTGCCAGAGACAGAAGAGTGTTCTGAAGGAGGGCAATGCCTCTCCCCATGGAGCAGCAGGCAAGGATGCTCCTGCTCGCTCCACAGTGATTCCTCCACATGCACACTGGTACCTCCACAGCATGGCAAGGCTACACCACTGCCTAAGCAAAAGCCTCATCTTACCTCTTCCCTGCTGCAAAGTTTTTTCTTGTTCTCTTTCTCTATTCCCTTCAAAAAAAAATTCAGGAGCTAGGTCTCTAATAACTTTCCTGAAGTCCTGATCCTCTCACAGGGTTGAGCCCTGCACAGGATCAAAGATGTTTATTTTGTCTGTGCTAGTGGGAGGCAGGTGTCCTGGGAATCAGCTGAGGGATTAAGAGGTCGCTTCTGATGTGGAGGCTTTCTCCAGGGGAAGAGCTCTGCAGCCTCCTCTCGCCAATGGCACAGTCAGATCCCACTTGAAGAAATTTGCTTTTCCCCTGTTTTCATATATTCCTTGCCTCTGTGCTGAGAGCAGAGAGCCATGGCTGGAAACAGGGGCTCCTGGCAGGCATCTGTTCTCCTCCTGCATTTATACCACCTGCAGTTTTCATGGAATCATGGAATCACAGGATTGTCAGGGGTGGAAGGGATCTCAAGGATCAGCCAGCTCCAACCCCCTGCCATGGCCAGGGACACCTCACACTACAGCAGCTTGCTCACAGCCACATCCAGCCTGGCCTGAAAAAACCTCCAGGCATGAGGCTTCCACCACCTCCCTGGGCAACCTCTGCCAGTCTCTCACCAGCCTCAGGGGGAACAACTTCTTCCTAACATCCAATCTCAATCTACCCACTTCTAGTTTTGCTCCATTCCCCCCAGTCCTATCACTCCCTGACACCCTCAAAAGTCCCTCCCCAGCTTTCCTGTAGCCCCCTTCAGATGATGGAAGGCCACAAGAAGGTCTCCTCAGAGCCTTCTCTTCTCCAGACTCAACAACCCCAACTCTCTCAGTCTGTCTCCACAGCAGAGCAGCTCCAGCCCTCTGCTCATCCTCATGGCCTTTCTCTGGACACCTTCCAGCACCTCCAGATCCTTCCTGGAATAGAGGCTCCAGAGCTGGACACAGTGCTCCAGGTGTGGTCTCAGCAGAGTGGAGCAGAGGGGCAGAATCCCCTCCCTGGCCCTGCTGGCCACACTTCTCTTGCTGCAGCCCAGGCTCTGCTTGGCTCTCTGGGCTGCAAGTGCTCCCTGTTGGCTCCTGTTGAGCTTCTCCTCTCCCAGCAACCTCAAGACCTTTTCTTCAGGGCTGCTGTGAAGCCAGTCCCTGCCCAGCCTATAGCAGTGCCTGGGATTGCCCTGCCCCAGCTGCAGGACCTTGCACTTGGACACACTCCAGCAGGTTCACACTAAGAATCACAGAATCATGGAAAACATCAGCTTGGAAGAGACTTCCAAGCTCATCCAGTCCAACCTTTGGCCCAGCACTGAAGGGTCAACACCAAACCATGTCCCTAAGCACCAGCTCCACAGGCTGCTGGAACACCTTGTTCTGTTCAAACTTCTCCTCCTTTTCCACCTGGTATCATTAGAGCCTTCCACTCATTTCTGCTAAGTTGCTAAATAAATCATTCAGTTGTGTGGAGGCACAGCCACTCTCTAGGAAGAGAAGCAGAAGTTGTGATTAGGAAAGCTTTAGTTATTTATATGAATATTGGCATGGAGGATTTCACACACAGAGCAGGAACTGTGTGCAGATGGCAGATTGATGTATTGGCAATGTACTGTGAGCTGCTCCAAGCAGGCTTTGAGGCCCCTGCCACAGGATGCAAACACTTTCTGCCTCTGTACAGGCAAGACAAGTCACCATCACTGGAGGTGTTCAGGAGGAGATTTGATGGGGTGCTTGGTGCCATGGGTTAGTTGTTTAGGTGGTGTTGGATGATAGGTTGGACACGATGATCTTGAAGGTGTCTTCCAACCTGGTCTGGTCTATTTTGTTCTATTCTATTCTATTCTATTCTATTCTATTCTATTCTATTCTATTCTATTCTATTCTATTCTATTCTATTCTATTCATCTGTGGCCCTGATCTGCAGCATCACAGAACCTAAAAGAGCATTTGTCCTTCAGAAAGGGGAGCCAGGCAAGGGAACAGGAATAACTATGGACAAGCCATAAACTGTTCAAGAGAGACAGGGATCTGCTGGAGGGAATCCAAGGGAGGGCTACAAGGATGCTGAAGGGACTGGAGCTCTGCCTCGTGAGGAGAGGCTGAGAGCCCTGGGGCTGTTTAGTGTGGAGAGGAGAAGGCTGAGAGGGGATCTGATCAATGTCTATCAATAGCTGAGCGCTGCATGTCAGGAAGGAAAGGACAGGGACAGGCTCTGCTTTCTTGTACCCTGGGATAGGACAAGGGACAATGGATATGAACTCCAGCACAGGAGGTTCCACCTCAACATGAGGAGGAATTTCTTTGCTTTTAGGGTGATAGAGCAGTGGAAGAGGCTGCCCAGAGAGGTTGTGGAGTCTCCTCCTCTGGAGCCTTTCCATCCCTGTCTGGATGTGTTCCTGTGTGACCTGTGCTGGATTCTGTGCTCCTGCTCTGGCAGGGGGTTTGGACTGGAAGATCTCCAGAGGTCCCTTCCAACCCCTAACATCCTCTGAGCCTGTGATGGTGTGGAAGGGTTAGTTTATCAGACAAGGCTTTTCCAGAAGATCAATGGTTCTTTAGAAGGCTGTGCACAGTCAGTGTATGCCCCCCGAGCACAAGCACTGCTGCAGGGATCCCCGCCAGAGCTGGGATGGGGGCTGCCTGCCGCAGAGGGGAGGGACAGACTGGAGCTTCAAAACAGGCTAAGAACTTGTTAAATAGGACACAATAACATCCTCTTTCCAGGAGGAAAACCCTACCCAAAGAACCCTTGCTGTGAGTACATACACCTGGCAACACCAGCAGCCTTTGTTGTCACATGTCAGGGTTTCTGCGCAGGTTGTGAGGCAGCTTCCAGATCTCACACTCAGCGCTGCTGTCTGCCGTTGCAGAGCAATTTGGCCTCCTGTCAGCAGCTGCTCCATTCCCTCGATGGCTGACAGTGGGCACAGCAAAGCCATTATTTATAGCACAGCACATTGCTGTGGCAGCCTCTTCACATTGCTTTCGATAAACAGTTGCAAGTAGAGCCCAGAGGGAAGAGGTGAGGAGCACGGCTGGCAAGCTGGGGGTCCTGGGGCTGGGGCAAGGTGCAAGTTTCCCAGGAAAATCTTCTGTGCTCTGCTTGCACAGAATCACAGAATCACAAATTCAGGAGAATCACAGAGTCACAGAGTCACAGAATCACAGAATGGTCTGGGTTGGAAGGGACTTCCAGAGGTCATCCAGTTCAAGATCCTCTGCAATCAGCAGGGACATCCCCAACTAGATCAGGTTGCCCACAGCCCTCTCCAGCCTCACCTTGAATATCTCCAGGGATGGAGCCTCAACCACCTCCCTGGGCAACCTGTTCCAGTGTTCCACCACCCTCATGATACAGAACTTGCTCCTCACATCCAATCTAAATCTGCTCTGCTCCAGTTTGAAGCCATTGCCCCTGGTCCTGTCCCTGCAGGCCTTTGCAAACAGTCTCTCTAAAGCCTTATTTTAGCCCCCTTCAGGTACTGGAAGGTTACTCTTAGGACTCCCTGGAGCCTTCTCTTCTCCAGGCTGAACACCCCCAGCTCCCTCAGCCTGTCCTCAGAGCAGAGCTTCTCCAACCCCCTGATCATTCTTGTGGCTCTCCTCTGGACCTGCTCCATCAGGTCCATGTCCTTCCTATGTTGAAGGCTCCAGACCTGCACACAGTCCTTGCAGTTCAGATGTGTGAGCTCTCCCATTTTATTGTGATCTCTTCTTTTAAGTTCTTTATATTCTCCAAGCTGCAAAGCAAATGGGACATGATGCCACTCCATCTCACAGCACTGGAAAACAGTGCTGGCAGGTGTAGTCCCAAGGGCTGGTAGCCATTTTAAGGGAAAAGTAGCTTTGGTTGTAATCCAGAAGGAGGAGGTGAGCATGGGGGGAACTCATCAGTAGTGCACTGGCTTCATCCAAGGGGGCTAGTTTTATTGATCCATCACCCTGCCTTTCCTTGCCAGCAATGTCTGTGCTAACAAAGAGCTGTAAAAGGCTTTTCTGGCTGTGGAAGCAGTGAAGCTCCCTGAGCTCCCCAGGCAAGGAGCAAGGGCTGGTCTGGTGGTGATCCTGAGTCTTGCTCCAGGGGGGTCAGGTTAGCAACTCTGCCAATCTGACTGGCAGAATGCCTTTGGCAGAGGCCAGGCAAGTGACATCTTTCTTTTCTAATGGAGTAAGACACTTGATTGATCACAAGGGATTGTTAGAGAGGTAGTGAAAGTGCCTGTCTTTATCACACAGGGATTTGCAGCACTTAATTGTGCTGCTTAAAGGGCCAGGCCATTAATCCTCCGAGTGTCTGTGCACTGCACAGGCATTTCTGAGCTGGGCTTTCCTACTTTCAAAGCAAAATGGGCAGAGCCAGCTTGGATCAGTGCAAAATCCCAGGATAACTCTGGGGATCTTTGCAAGCCAGCCCTTGGATTTGGGCTGGCTTTCCCAGGCTGTCTCTGACAAAATTAGTGACTTCAGTTGCTTTACAGAATTAACCAGGTTGGAAAAGACCTCAGAGCTTATCAAGGCCAACCTATTACCCAACACCATCCAATCAACTCACCCATGGCACTGAGTGCCTCATCCAGGGCACTCAGCCCCAAAGTTCCTCCTTTAATTCTTCCCACAGAATCACAGGATCACAGAATTAACAAGGTTGGAAAAGACCATAGAGATCATCAGGTCCAACCTATCACCCAACACCAACCCATCCATGGCTGGTTTTAAATACTTCCAGGGATGGTGACTCCACCACCTCCCTGGGCAGCACATTCCAATGGCTAACAACTCTCTCTGGGAAGAACTTTCTTCCTCACATCCAGCCCAAACCTCTCCTGATGCAACTTGAGACTGTGTCCTCTCCTTCTGTCACTGGGTGCCTGGGAGAAGAGACCAATCCCCACCTGGCTACAACCTCCTTTTAGGGGGTTGTAAACAGCACTAGGGTCTCCTCCAAGCCTCCTCTTCTCCAGGCTAAACAACCCCAGCTCCCTCAGCCTCTCCTCACAGGGCTGTGCTCCAGCCCCCCTCCCCAGCCTTGTGCTCCAGACCCCTCCCCAGCTGTGTTGCCCTTTAGAGAGTTACAGTTCCCACTGCAGCAGCCATCAGGCATAGTCCAGAGTGACACCAGGGGATGTGGAAAGTGTGATCATTGCCACATTTCCTGAGAGGCTGGGAACAGTTCAGAAAGGCCACTGGATATTTTAAGTCACATACACAGTGGCAAGGAAGAGGTTATTTTGTGCTGGGTGTATCTTGAAATGCATGGTGAGTGTTCTTCTTCCAGAGATGAAAAATAGCCCCCTCCCCAGCCCAAGCCTCAGTGCATGTAGATGTACTTCCAGCCTCTGGAATAATCTCACACCTTATGAGTCAGATACAGTCATCCCTTGTGAGTCAGCCCTATTGTTTCTAAAGCATCACTCTTATGCCTTTTCATTAGGCTATAAAAAGAGAAGGGAGATAACACTTCTGCCACCCCCCCCTCTAGCTGACACAGCTGAGCCCTCCTTGCCCAAAAGGAGAGGTGAGATTTGTCTTTGGTCATTAAGGATGAAGTCTATTCCCAGAAGGGGTAGAGTGGGGCCTCAAGGAGGCTGAAAGTGAGCTTGCAAAAGTGATTTGCTTTAGTGAAAGCTTAATGTGAAGCGTTTCTAGCATCTCTGTTTCCAGGAGTGCACTCCCTGCCTGCTCCTTTCAGGCACAAGGATCTGGTGGTGGGACTCTGGTCTTGCACTAAGCAGTGCAGAGAGGGAATCATCTGCTCTGTGATGTGGGCCATGAGTAGCTAATGGAGAGGTCATCTTGCAAGATGCAAGGCTACTGGAGAGTACAGGGTGACCAAACATTATTCCTTGTCTCTGTTGGTGTTCCTACTTCGAGCACAGAGCAGGTCCTTTCTCTCAGAGGAGAAGGGTATTTCTTACATGTTGGTAGCCAACCTGTTGGGCTTTGTGTGCTCACTGTGTGCAGAGGCAGACACTTACAGCTAAGAGATGGTACCCATGTCTCTCAGGTGTAAGTGAGGGAGCAGAGCTGGAGCACATGCCTTCTGAGGACAGGCTGAGAGCCCTGGGGCTGTTTAATCTGGAGAATAGAAAACTGAGAGGGGATCTGATCAATGTCTATCAATGTCTGAGGGCTGGGGGTCAAGAAGGAGGAGACAGACACTGCTCAGTTGTGCCCTGGGATAGGAAGAGGCAATGGATATAAATTACAGCACAGGAGGTTCCACCTCAGCATGAGGAAAAACTTCTTCACTGTGAGGCTCACAGAGCACTGGAACAGGCTGCCCAGAGAGGTTGTGGAGTCTCCTTCTCTGGAGCCTTTCCAGCCCTGTCTGAATGTGTTCCTGTGTGACCTGTACTGGTTCTATGGTCCTGCTCTGGCGGGGGGGGGGGTGGACTCGATGATCTCCAGAGGTCCCTTCCAACCCCTAACATCCTCTGATCCTGTGTGACCAGGAGATGACTTAGGAGCAGAAAATGAGCAAGTGTAACACAGAAACCTCCTGAGCCTGCACAAGGACTCCAGGATGTTGATAATTGAGAACTCAGCTTCACAGCCTGGGGAGAAATACAGTACAGGAGGTTCCACCTCGACATGAGGAGACCTGTGTTGCTTCTGCAAGGACGGGCAGAGGAGCTGGGCCATGTCTGCCTGCAAATGTGTTCAATCAGATGCTACAAACCCAGATATCCCTGTGGGAATGCCACAAACAACTGCCTCAGAGCCAGAAAAGTTCTGCAGCACAGAACAGCACAGCACAGTCACCTGCACAGACTATGGAATCTATTAAAGATATATATATGTATATAAATACTTTTTATTTGAATTTCAGGGGCCTCACTGCACTTGAATTGATTTCCTGCATGTGACTAAATGAGCTAGCTCCAAGCAAGTGCTGCTCTGAGTCATGGATCTCTCCTCCTGTGTGTGTTACCTACCTGTCAGATTGCAATGGCAGCTCTGCTAGTTTGGGATGCTGCAGGACAAAACAAAGAGCCAATGCCTTGAGCAGCAGTGAGGGTGATCTAACCATCCTCTAGAGCACACTATTCTACACAGGATCAGAGGATGTTAGGGGTTGGAAGAGACTTCTGGAGATCTTCCAGTCCAACTCCCCCTGCCAGAGGAGAACCATAGAATCCAGCACAGGTCGCACAGGAACACATCCAGACAGGAGTGGAAAGGCCTCAGAGAAGGAGACTCCACAACCTCTCTGGGCAGCCTCTTCCAGGGCTCTGAGACCCTCACAGTGAAGAAGTTCTTCCTCATGTTGAGGTGGAACCTCCTGTGCTGTACTTTCCATCCATGGCCCCTTGTGCTATCCCATGGCACAAGTGAGCAGAGCCTGACCCTGTCCCTTCCTTCCTGACCCCCAGCCCTCAGATATTGATAGACATTGATCAGATCCCCTCTCAGTCTTCTCTTCTCCACACTAAACAGCCCCAGGGCTCTCAGTCTCTCTTCACCAGGCAGGGCTCCAGTCCTTTCAGCATCCTTGTAGCTCTCCCTTGGACTCTCTCCAGCAGATCCCTGTCCCTCTTGAACTGGGGAGCCCAGAACTGGATGCTCTGACACAAAGCTGTAAACCAGCTAATTCCTGAATCCTTTTGACAGAGGTGGAAGAATTGCTGCCATATATGGTCCTCTTTTTGATAGAGGTGGAATAACTGCTGCCATTTCTGCTCCTCACATCAAAATACCACACAGCCTTTCCAGGAAGGATTGCTGCAGTTTACACTCAAAAACAGTCTTTGCAGACCAACCTTACTAAGACTCTCCAGTCATTCATCCACTTAGTCATTAGGGCTTTAAATGACTCTGCTGATAATTTACAACCTGAGAAGGACTCTTCCAACCCCTTGATATACTAAAATGACACTTAAGGTTTCCCCCTAGAAGGTGGAGCTGTAATGTAGGCCAAGTCATTTAGGAGATAATTCTGCTAGGAGCCAGCAGCAGGGACTTTAGCAAAGAAAATGCAGGCAGGCAGATGAGACCAGAGTTTGGCCTTTCTAGTGGGTTTTATGATGTGGTATAGCATTACAGGTTTAATAGCAAGGGCTCCCTTCTCTCTTCCTTACAGCAAATAGCACAGACTCTTTATTTTTTTTCCCCCTAAGTGTGCTGCCTTTGCCTGCACTGAAATCTCCCTCTCCTCTCCCTGGCTGCTCCTGAGGAGATATATTAGGCTGCAAGATTAGCTTTATGGACAGGAGTGACTTTGAAGCAGACACAGAGAGGTCACTTTGCTCTGGTGAGACCTCACCTGGAGTGCTGGGTACAGCTCTGGAGCCCTCAATATAGGAAGGACATGGACCTGAGGAAGGGGGTTCAGAGGAGGGCCACAAAAATGGTCTGCAAGGACAGGCTGAGGGAGCTGGGGGTGTTCAGCCTGGAGGAAAGAAGGCTCCAGGGAGACCTAAGAGCAACCTGCCAGGACCCGAAGGGGCTACAAGAAGGCTGCAGAGAGACTGTTTGCAAAGGCCTGCAGGGACAGGACCAGGGGCAATGGCTTCAAGTAGAGCAGAGCAGATTTAGATTGGATGTGAGGAATGAGTTCTGCACCAGGAGGGTGGTGGAACACTGGAACAGGTTTCCCAGGGGGGTGGTTGAGGCCCCATCCCTGAAGATAATCCAGGTGAGGCTGGAGAGGGCTGTGGGCAGCCTGATCTAGTTGGGGATGTCCCTGCTGACTGCAGAGGAGTTGGACTGGATGACCTTTGGAGGTTACTTCCAGCCCATCCCTTGAACTCAGGGTAGAAATGCAGGGAAATGCAGTGTGATCTGCTGGGCAGCCATGGTGGGTGTGAGGTGCTGACAGTGGAGGGCTATCTGAAACACAGAGGAGAGTAAAGCCTCTTCTGGTCAGTAAAGCCTCTTCTGGTCAGTAAAGCCTCTTCTGGTCAGTTTGTATTTACCAGACCCTTTAGAATCTGTAGCCTCCTGACTTCACATTCAGAGCACAGAGCCATCTTTATAGACAGCATCACCCTGCAGGTGCCAGGGCAGCCTTTGGAAGATCCTGGCCGCAGAGAGGTCCCTCAGAGAGCGCAGTGAAGGTATGAATTACCTGGATAATTCCTGGCTGCAGCCCCCTGGGGAGTTAATGTGACAGCTGCAGTTTGCAAACTCAGAGCAGAGCTGCTCCAACCCCCTGATATTTCTGTGGCCCTTCTCTGGACCTGCTCCATCAGGTCCATGTCCCTCCTGTGCTGAGGGCTCTAGAGCTAGACACAGCACTGCAGGTGAGGTCTCACCAGAGCAGAGGGGCTCTTCAGCTCTCTCCATCATCTCTGGCCAGGCTGCCATTTGCTTTATGTGCTGCAAGCTCATGCTGCCTGCTCATGCCCAGTGCCCATACAGCGCTGTCAGCTCCTGGCAGAAGTGAAGCCAGTTCTCTTTGTACCCAACTTTAGCTGGAAGGCTCCACCACCAGCTGAGCTCCTGCCAGCGCTGCTGCAGCCTGTGCAGAGCCTGGGCAGTCTGAACCCCTCAGGTGCAGGGCTGCAGTGATCTGCAAAAGCACATGGAGGTGGTGTCTCACCTAGTGCTCCTGACATGAGTTTTCCCTGAGCAGAAAGCAGAGATGATTATGCCCTTGTAAACGACAAACCTGCTCAGGAGAAACAACTTCTGTGCCTTCAGCCTTGCCTCTCCAGGCCCAGTGCACCCCTCCTCAACCTCACCCCTCTGGCAGAGACTGCAATATTCAGAGGAAATGTAGCTGATAGGGGACTACTTTGCTTTCTTTCTTTCTTTCTTTCTTTCTTTCTTTCTTTCTTTCTTTCTTTCTTTCTTTCTTTCTTTCTTTCTTTCTTTCTTTCTTTCTTTCTTTCTTTCTTTCTTTCTTTCTTTC